>NC_133318.1:17011517-17131613 GCF_012295235.1 Primulina huaijiensis
ATGAAAAATTATTACTTTTTATGCTAAGAGTATTACATTTTATTGTGAATATCGGTAGGGTTGATCCATCTCACAGATAAAGATTCGTGAGATCGTCTCACAAGAGACCTACTCAAAATTATATAAAAAACCAAACAAGCTTTCTGCTTATTCTATTTCTTTTTTTTATTTTTTCCCTTCCATATCTTTTTTTTTTGTGCCCCATTTCTTAACTTTGCCAGAAGAGTTTTTAAAAAAGGATTGCAATTTACTTTATTAATATGTGTGGCCAATGTAGGTATCTTTTCTGATACTTAAATTCTGAATTCGAGTTCGTGTGACTGCTTTTTGGGGAAGGTGAAGGTGAAAAATTAAAAGTGGCATGAAAAAATTGTTTCGCTGACATCAATTAATCAATACATGAAGCTTTTTGTAGGTTAGAACATTGAATGATTGAAAGTGAGATGGAAAAACAAATTTTTTTTTTTGTTTTTAAAAAAAGAAGAATCCCTTTAAAATTTATTTGCACGAACCCTCATAAGGTACATATATATCTAAAGATTTCATCGTTATAAAATAAAAATTAAAAAAAATACTCACGATATTGTGTATTTTGGCAAAAAAAACTTGTGTGAGACAATCTCACGGATCGTATTTTGTGAGATAGATCTCTTATTTGGGTCATCTATGACTTTTTATGCTAAGAGTATTACTTTTTATTGTGAATATCGATAGGGTTGACCCGTCTCACAGATAAATATTCATGAGACCATCTCACAAGAGACCTACTCGTGTATTTAATGTATCATGTTATATACATAATATGACTACTAATTTCATAAATTTAAAATAACAATTTTTTTCTAGTAGTTTTGAGAAGATTTTTTTTAAAAAAAAAAAACTCGAGTTGGGGATAAGTTAGTTATAATTGAATAAAAAAACTCGAGTTGGGGATAAGTTAGTTATAATTGAATAAGACCTCGTCGTAAACTTAGAATCTTATCCGTCCATGAGATATCATGTATGTTTCAAGAAAGCGATAAAAAATGTTTCAAGAATTTATCACAAGTACAAATGCCAATGAATGGTTGAGGGAATCAGATATTATTTTTTTCCCTTCAACAAATACGATATGTTAAAAAAAAATCTGTTTCAGTAAATTGATTCATGCGAAACACATTTGAAGTGATGAGTAGCAGGAGTTTGAGAAAATGACAGTCGGAAAAGAATGCAAAAATCCAAGCCCATTTGATGTTAAAAGCATTTCCTCATGTCACCCGAAAACTGTACTCACAATGACTTGATAATTCAAATAGTTGTTTGGAAAAACTTTAATTCGTAGCCTAAAGTTGCTTTCGATCTCACTTTCTTATCAGCACATGTATTGCTATTCACAGCACAAAAATCAAAGCAACTACTTGTACTTGGAACCTTTTTTTTTTCGAAGGGGTTATTATATTATGATTATATGAAAAAGAAATATGCCCTTTCGTGTTGTCATCATTCAAGAATGAAATCCAAGAAAATGATGGAGTTTTTTGTATAAATTGCGTTGTTGGCTTTCTCCTGCATGCGTCACATGAATTTCTGGAAGGTATCGTAACATTCTCATTAATGGGTTTTCCCCTTGAGGTGTCTTCATCTCTCATTAGTCGAGAAAGAGGGATTTGATGTATTTTAGAGGACGATTTTATTGTTTTGAAAGAATCGTATAGACATGGGCCGATCCTTTTAGCATGGCAGTCTGCTCTTTTCGTTAGTCGTGATTGATGAATGATCTCTAAATTTCGTTTTCTTGAAATTGACAGCTGAATTTTTCTTGACGATTATATGAAATGAGGTTCTTTGATCACTTGAACCTGCGGGATCATCGATCACCTACTCACCTTTTTGTTCTTTCACTGATTTAGGAGATTTGTTTGATATGGGAAAGGGAAAAGGCTGGTTCACTTGTGTGAAAAGATTTTTCATTTCCGAGTCAAAACAGAAATCAGATGAGGTAAAAATTCTATGATCATAATATGTTCTATTCTTCATTTTCATAAATTTTTTGTTTTTGATAATGGTTCTGTGAATGTGGATGGTTAGAGATCAAAGAAATGGAGTTGGTTTTTAGGAATTTTCAAGTTCATGCAGTGCCCTGAGCTGGAACAACCTCAAAAATTGCTAAACGAGGCGACAGAAGAGCAGCGAAAACGTGCATTAGCTGTGGCCGTTGCAACAGCAGCTGCAGCAGAAGCTGCTGTTGCTGCTGCCAATGCTGCAGCCGAGGTTGTCCGTCTCACGAATCTCTCGTACAAAATTGAACTGAAAAATCAGTACTTGGCAACCCTCAAAATTCAAAGTGCTTATAGGGGACATCTTGTGAGTTTCTTTAAATTCATAGAAAATTTCGCCACAAAAATTGTGCATTCAATAATCACTATGTAAGAGAAAAAAATGGGTAGGTCTTTTGCAAAAGTTAAAAAGTATCGATTAATTTTGATCGGATGTTTAGATTGATTTGGATGTTTTGCAGGCTAGAAAAGCATTGAGTGCATTAAAAGGGATAGTGAAACTTCAAGCAGTGGTTCGAGGCGAGCTAGTAAGATGCGGAATTGCTAAGAACTTAGCATCCATGCAGTTGGAAAAACCACATCATCGTAGAGCTCCAACTCTTCTTGATTACCTAAATTACAGTGAAAAGAGACGTAATCTTAGGGGAAAGGAAGGGATCAAATCTGAAGAACTAAGAGTAAATGAGGAAGATTCTGCATTATTTTGCATGATTCTTTTGGCTTAAAAATCGAACTAAAAAAACCTATATGTTGTTCATGGCAGCTTCATTGTAGTACTCACAGGAGTTGGGATTTAACCTTAGTGTCGAAAGATGGATTATACCTGAGAAAGCAAGAATCTGTCGCTAAAAGGGACCGAATGAAGCATTTTTCGTTCTCTCATCGGGTAATCTTGATTCTTTTATTAGCTTATCTGGTGCTGTATAACAAGTATCTTTATTCTTATTTTTTCTTATTTAGGAGAGGGAAAATTACCAAAACCTGCAATCAATGACCCCCAAAGAAAACAGAAAAAACAGCTGGTTTGATCAAGAATTCGAGGACCATCAGCATGAAGAAACAGAGAGGTCGAAGAATTTGCCACTTCCAAACCTTAGGCTGCGAACTACAGAGAAACAAGAACTAATGGAAGAACTAACTTCTCCCTTTTCATTACCAAGAAGATCGTTTTGTCACATGAAACAGAAATCAATTGGCGAAGATGGATCTTTACCCAATTCTCCAGTTTTTCCAGCATACATGATCACCACAGAATCTGCTAAGGCCAAGTCTAGATCACTGAGCACACCAAGGCAACGGCTGAGATTATGTGACACAAACTCAGGCCAACATTCTCCGTACAAGATCAAGATTTGTTCATCAAGTTCATTCAATGGTCAAACAACTAACACCTATAAGAAGAACATCATGGTTCATCAAGATTAAGAAAGAAAATGATTCAGTCTTTATTTATATTATATGCCAAACCTTTGAATATACTCCCACTTCTGAGCTTAGATTACAATTTATCGTGTCAATATGTGCATTTACCCAAATTTGTGCCTTTTCGCTCTGGTTTGTTGTTTTCTAATTACTTTTTGGCCGATGAATCTTATAGAGAGCCCTCTTTTCTTTCTAGTCCAAATTTTTTATCTTTTGTTTGTAAAATGACATATTATCGCCAACTGAAATTCATCATGTTATAGACTCGGTTCTCTAGCATAGAAAACTAGGTAACATAGTGAAGAAACCAGATAAATACACTATGTTCAGTAGAATTTATAGCTTAATAACGTTTGATTGTAATACATCGGTTGAACTTGAAGTCCTTATTCTATGGATACAATTTTTATTCAACAGAACTAGTTAAAACTGATCGGATACTTGCTTTGTCCATTCGGTTGGAAGACCCTAAAATGCTTTTCAATCTTAGGATTCTTCTGATTTTATGCAAATGCGGAAAAAATGTATGTTTCCATTGCCCTTTTAAGTCTTTTAGGCGTTCCATTCTTGACCCTTTGAATCAAGTTCGTGTTATAAAGTCTTGCGTTTTCAACTGTCGCCGCAATTCCTCCAACCGTAGGCCATCCACTCTCAGATACCACAAATCAACTGACGTTGCTCCATACTTTTCAAGTGCTGCATACGTAGCATCTAAGATCGCGTAGAAAGGATTCTGATACCGTAGTCCATCAGGAACAACGATTCCATCAGATGTAAAAAGCGCTCGAGGAAGGCTAATAGTTTCAGGATTGCCAAACATATGATCAGTAAGGGTATTAATTTACGAGCAAAAGGGCTCCGTTATTTGCTATAAAGCTTACGATCGGCCCAAGTTATGACCGAACATCATCTTTAAACACTCCATCCGCAATTTAATAGACCAAAAAAATAGTTTCCCATAATTTTAGTACTTTTTAGTTGGTTAAAGAATAACCAGCAGATCAAACATCGGTAAGAAAACCATAATCAAACTACAAATAAAAAATATTGGATAAATAGATAAATTACTAATGGTACGTTTTTTGCAACTAAGATTAATGTGCATTTGTTCATATCAGTTGCACAATCTATCTCAGCTTGGAAGTTTCTTATTTAGTATTTACCTTGTACAAGCATGTACAGTAAACATGTATATATAATCAATTCCCGGATCAAGAAAACGAGATTTGATATTTAGGCTGTTTATTTGGATAAAAGACCCCCCAATGTTTTTCGAGTTCCGGGCTCTTCTGATCCTCATCGATCAAGTCGAATATGTAAGCTTCGATATACTTTCCAGGCCTCCTCGGTGTTCCACCACGTACATGATTAACCAAGTTGTTGTTATAAATCCTTGCATTATCAACAGTTGTAGCTGGTCCACCGGCAGTAGGCCAGCCTGTTTCGGAAACCACGACGTCTACATTTTGTCCCCCGTACTTCTCCAAAGCCACGTGAATGGCATCCAGGATCGCGTCGAACAAGTTTTGGTACTTATAAGGCCCGTCTATCACGACAGCCGAAGGAGAAGTGAAAAGGGCGTATTCCAGGCTTATGTGGCTTGGATCCCCTGCGTAAGCTAGAAATGGGTATGTGTTTGCAAGTAAAGGAGAGTCATGTGTCTTGAGGAAATTGATAATCGGGCCAATAAACCCTGCTATTTCCGCCCTGAAAGCTCCTGCCGAGGGAGGATACGACTGGCCGAGAAGTCCCGTGCTTATGGCCGTAGAAACCTTGATAGTTCCAGAAACGGCCGAGTAAATGTTCTCCATGGCAGGGCCAACAAATGGGGCGATTCCGGCATCGGCGGGGTTTAATGGGTTGATCTCATTTCCCACAACGATGTACTTGAAACTAACGCCTGGAAATCTCCTGATATTGTTTTGGACCCATTCTTGTGCTACAGCAGGGTTTTTCCCTATTGCAGGGATATCTTCGTTCGGGATTCCTACCATGACTGAAATTTTGGAGCCACTCAGGGCTTGGAGGATGTTGGGGTTGGGGTTGTAGATTCGGACCGAGCGGATACCGTGTTGGAGGCAAAGGGAAACCACCTCTGGTGGCGAAGGTAAATTGCTACCGAGGATTCCATAACATACTCCCGTTTGAGCATCTGCATTTAATTTGTTTGAAACATGCAAAACATAATTAGTTCTTGCTGATTCCAGTGCAATATTTGCATCATGCATGTTACAATTTTCTTGAAGCCAACATTCATCGCTCAATATCATTTATTCATTTCAATAATAACGAATGGATAATTAATTAGTCTATCGAATCAAAAACAACAAAAAAAAGATGAATAAACAGGAAATTATATTAATAGACCTGCTAAACGCGAGCAAAGAAGAAATAACCCAATCAAGATTATGAATGTGACGGTACTTTTCGCGGGCAAATGAAGCAACGCATGTAACTTAGCCATTGTTAAACTAATATATATTTTTACAGTTTCGTGGAGATTGAAAATTTCGATCTCATACTTATAGGCATGTAAAGTAGTATTAGAAAATTAATTAAAAGTTGTAATATTGCACAAAGACATGGAAATCTCAGTCAAGATCATTGTTGTAAAATATATGCGAATCAAATATAATCTGGAAGCTTTTTCATATTTATCTCATTAAAAATATACATTTTTATGGCATAATTACACAAAGAAAAATAAAGATAGATTACTATTTACTGATGAAGATTGTAGATAAAAACTTTTTCTACATTATAAACATATATGTACACATTTCAATCCATGATAAAAAAAAATAGGGAAAACCGCAATTTAGTTTTATATGTTTGTTTATTTGCGATTTTTGGTCTTTTTTGTTGTTCAATTTCAGACTTAGTTATGTATTTTTTAGTTAATTTTAATCGTTTTTCGTCGAAAGTGCTGATAAGACTAAGAGATATACTCGGATCGCATGTGCCACATGAAATTCATTTATTAAAATTTAAATGTACTTGCATGATATTGATGCACGTTAATAACAATGTTGGAATTTGTTAATTCGAATATAAAAAAATTTTAAGCATGTTAATTCGAATATTGGATGTGTCGTCATGTGGATTGTTACGATCGGTTAGCTCAGGTAAAATGTTTAGAAGGGAGTTGAATAAACACTTTGATTTTTGAGTTTTTTTTTCGAATGTGAGTCAGTTCTTTGAGGAACTGATATCGAAATCTTGTATGTCAATATTAATCAGTTAAGAAAAAAATAGTACGGAAATAAACTAAGAGATAGATTTCAATATTTTGGCTTCGATACTGTAAAACCGAAGGTTTGAAAGGTAGTTACGAAATAGTAAATAAGAGAAATGAACACAAGGATTTTTCTGAATATTCGGATATTTCAAATGCTCTAATTATGTCATCTTTTCTATCTTAAGGATATGTTTTCACTAAAAGACTTTGATTAATACAACAAGATGTAATACCCCACTTCAATTTGGACTTAAACACTGCCAAATTGAAACTCTTAGCTTCTTTTATACTTATCAGTTAATAACTGAAATACTCAAATAGTAGCCTGATTGATACGACTAAATCAATGAAGTGTGAGCTTGAATTATGATTTGCAAATTGGATGTAAGCTTTACAGTGAATCACTACTGACTTGATAATTGAGTGTTCTTTGGTAATTGTTTAACTGATATTCTCGTAAAATCTTCATTCTTTCATAACTGAACTCCTTCGCTATTTATAGCTTTCGATTCCAACTGTAACATTGAATGCATTTGAGAATAGTATCAGTTGAATCGTCATTTTGTCCACGTAGACATTCTTCTGACAATAGTACGAGGTAACAGACTGTTGTGCGCCGACTGATTTGCTCAGATATAGAATGTTTGTTTGTCTACTGGAGTTCCAACTGCAACTGATGATGTGGCCAACTGATCATGAATTAAACTGGTCGACTGATCAGTTAAATTTGTCTATATTTGGTAATCAGTTCTAACTGATTTTTTTTTCAGTTTGAAAGCTCTGTTAACTTCAATTTGAGCAATTCCGTTTTACTATATCAGTTCTGCAAATATCACTTTCAGTTATGATATTGATCAGTTTTTCAATCTCCGAATCTTTTAGTTTATTAACTTCAGTTTTACTTAATTCATTTCAGTGCGATAAGTATTCTTCAGTTCTATGATTAGTTTTGTGCTATGAGTTCGGTCACTGTTCAATTTTGGTCTTCAATTCGGTTACTGGTTGGTTTGTCAAACTCCGAAACTTATAATTTCCCAACAATTTCACACTTTTTGGTGTTTGAAAAAAATTAGATTTTTTGAACTGATAAACTTCATACTGATGTGTAGATAAAATAGGTATTCTCAAATGTACAGATTCGTACAGACATAAATAAAAAATAACTTTTCATAAATCTTAAAAGAGATAAGTGTAGATTCGTAGAAATATTTCAAAAATATTAAGCTTCTTCATACTGATAAATGATATCATACACTGATTACTTTCTAGCTTTCTTGTCGACTGGTACTTTATCATTTTGACTGTTTGGTTCACTACATTTCTTGCTTGTCCCAATCTGTTTTTTCTGCTGCTCTTCTTCCCCATTTTTGTCAACACCTGTCAATTTAGAAAACAGGAGAAGTGTTGAACTAACTTGTGCATATATTTCAGCCAACTAATCTTGTACAATGTCGATCTTCTTAGATAAGCTTGTGTGTACAAAATCGATCCTGTAACTGAGTATTTCTTGGGAAGTGACCAGTTTAGGTGTTGTGACTGCATTTCTTTTCATTTTCTCAATAGTAGTGAATAAGGCAAGACACATCCTTGGTCAGTTTCTTTAAGTCCTTCATTGTATGATATTTGAGAGTGTCCATACTTAAATAGTGCAACAACTGAGTTGACTTAACTTGATAGATGATTGACCCAATATCTGTCAGATTGGACATTATATTTTCAAGCATCACATCAGTTGCGATTCGTTGTTTAGGGGAGAAATCTTCAGCAATAGCCTTGACTTTCCCTTTCCCATTCAAATCCACAATTACTGTTAATGGGGCAAAATGAGGACGGGCTCAGAGATTCTCCTTTCCCCGCCTCCATCCCCATTTCAAAAATATTAATGAGGTAAGACGAAGACGGGCTCGGAGATTTCCAGAACCAAAACTTATTATTATATATTATTATTAGTGATACTATTAACAATAATATTAATATCAATATTAATAATAATAATATTATTTTTAATATTTTAAAAAATAATAATATTAATAATTATAATATTTTTTTATTATTAATATTATTTTTTAGGCAGATTCGGAGATGGGGATCCCTGTCCCCGTTTCGGGTTTCCCCGCGAGTCTCCAAACTCGGCGAAAAAATTGTCATCCTTACTCAAAATACTCCAAAGTTAGCCATCAAGAATATTATTGATTTTAATAATCAAGTTTTGAAGAGAAAAGTTCAGAAACTAAATTAATGAATGTGATAATAACTTCAGGTCGTAATAATTGTAATATTGTTATGATAAGATTATATATATATATATATATATTCCTATTAAGATTGGTATCTCAATCTTTCTATTTACATATTTGTATTCTACAGTTGTATCATACAAATAAGGATTCTCAGTTATGAATAAAATAATTCGAAGTTTATTATCTGAACTCAAATTTCTCTCATCTCCTATCTTTTCTTATTAAATTTATAACAAAAATATATATATATATGTCTTTTCTTATTAAATTTATAACAAAAATATAATAAAATAATTCGAAGTTTATTATCTGAACTCAAATTTCTCTCATCTCATATCTTTTCTTATTAAATTTATAACATATAATATATATATATATATATAATTATAGTTATAATCATTAAAAAAATCCAAAATTTACCCTCCAAATTCATTAACAAAATATCCAAATTTTAACATTAATTTTGAATGAGATTTAGATAATCCAAAAATTTTTATAATAAAAATAAAAAATCTAGCTTTTTAATTGGTAGATCTTCCTAATTTCCAAATTAATAATTAATTAAGATAGATGAGTGGACGAAATAATTTTAGTACTGCTCAAATTGATCACCCTTAATTAATCAAATTTTAGAATTTGAAACATCGGGTTTAAATGTTAGCTTAAAAATTAAACCCATTAGGATAGACAGATCCTCGCAAATTAGAGACGCGAAAATAAATAACCGGTCCAAAATTAGCGTCCGGTTTTCATTTTCGTTCTCTCATTAATAGAAATCGAATTAATTTCTTGCGGTTGCTAATTCTGTTTCAAAATCGTGTTTTTTTTAAGTCGATAAATAAATTATTTTGCAAATTTTAACAGATAATAATGTACTGCCAATTAGCAAGGTGATTGATGGAAATGTTGGAAAACGCTTAGCAAAAAGGAAAAGAAAAATCAACATGCATGGAATGGAATAAGATATATATATATAAAAACCAACATTTACGTCCAAATTTATTTTATACCCGAAAATAATCCAAATCCAAAAAAAAAAAAAAAAAACCCAGCTAGATTCCAAATTATTCAATATTGGAGTTTATGTATAACCAATAATTTTAGAGAATATAGTTTTTTAGTCTAATGACTTGTTAAATTTTGGGTTTTGGTTAATTAAGTTTTAAAAGTTTGGTTTTGGTAACTAACTTTGAATTTTCGACTATTTGGTGCAATTGCAGACGTCGTACAAAAAAATGCTGACGTGATAAAGAAAATTGTTGATTTATCATATGTCATGTAAGTAAATAACTGAAATTAAAAGTTAGTGAACGAAAACCCAATTTTGACAAGCTAATGACTAAAACCCAAATTTAGACATTTGATGGACCAAAAAATCGTTTCCCATAATTTTCGCACTTTTTAGTTGGTTAAAGAATAACCAGCAGATCAAACATCGGTCAGAAAACCATCATCAAACTACAAATAAAAAATCACTACAACAATAAATAGCTATTATGACACTTTTTGTAGACACTTTTAATTAAATGTTGTTACAAATACTTAATAATGACACTTGTAAAAAATTAATAATGTGTACAATAAAAAACATATTATATTAGTTATCCTGACATTTTTAATTGATGTCATCTTTTATATGGAGTTTCCCACATCGTAAAAAATCATTAAAAAACTAAAATTTGTCACTATAAATAAATATGAGAATATTTGGGTCGAATAAATATTGGAGGAGGGAAAATAATTGTTTCCCTCCATATAAAAAATGATATCAATTAAAAATGTCAGGATAACTAATCTAATATGTTTTTTTATTCCGACGTTTATTTTATTTATTTTTCCTCCTCCAATATTTATCCAACCCAAATATTCCCACATTTGTTATTGTCACTATAAATAACATACACGACACTTTTAGTTGTCATTATAAATGATTTTAACTGACATATAAATTTGTCATTATTACTATAATAACAAGGCATGTATAAATGTATTTAAAACATGAGTTTTCCTGACATTTAAAATTGTCATTATATGAATAATTAGTAACACGTATGAAGTTGTCATTAACTTCTTATAATGACATTAAAAAATGTCAGAAAGTTTAAGACGACATTGGAATAGAGGACATTTGTTGGAGGTGTCACTAAAACTTAAATGTCACTAAATATTAAATATGATGACATTTATGAATGTCACCATAAGCATTTATTCTTGTAGTGAATATTGGATAAATAGATAAATTACTGACCGATGGTGCGTTTTTGCAACTAAGATTAATGTGCATTTGTTCATATCAGATTCATATCAGTTGCACAATCTATCTCCGCTTGGAAGTTTCTTATTTAATATTTACCTTGTACAAGCATGTACAGTAAACATGTATATATAATCAATTCCCGGATCAAGAAAACGAGATTTGATATTTAGGCTGTTTATTTGGATAAAAGACCCCCCAATGTTTTTCGAATTCCGGGCTCTTTTGATCCTCATCGATCAAGTCGAATATATAAGCTTCGATATACTTTCCAGGCCTCCTCGGGGTTCCACCACGTACATGATTAACCAAGTTGTTGTTATAAATCCTTGCATTCTCAACAGTTGTAGCTGGTCCACCGGCAGTAGGCCAACCCGTTTCGGAAACCACGATGTCTACATTTTGTGCCCCGTACTTCTCCAGAGCCACGTTAATGGCATCCAGGATCGATACGAACAGGTTTTGGTACGTATAAGGCCCGTCTATCACGACAGCAGAAGGAGAAGTGAAAAGAGCGTATTCCAGGCTTACGTGGCTTGGATCCCCTGCGTAAGACAGAAATGTGTATATGTTTGCAAGTAAAGGAGAGTTATGTGTCTTGAGGAAATTGATAATCGGGCCAATAAACCCAGCTATTTCCGCCTTGAAAGCTCCTGCCGAGGGAGGATACGACTGGCCGAGAAGTCCCGTGCTTATGGCCGTAGAAACCTTGATAGTTCCAGAAACCGCCGAGTAAACGTTCTCCATGGCAGGGGCAATATATGGGGCGATTCCGGCATGGGCGGGGTCTAATGGGTCGATCTCATTTCCCACGACGATGTACTTGAAACTAACGCCTGGAAATCTCCTGATATTGTTTTGGACCCATTCTTGTGCTACAGCAGGGTTTTTCCCTATTGCAGGGATATCTTCGTTCGGGATTCCTACCATGACTGAAATTTTGGAGCCACTCAGGGCTTGGAGGATGTTGGGGTTGGGGTTGTAGATTCGGACCGAGCGGATACCGTGTTGGAGGCAAAGGGAAACCACCTCTGGTGGCGAAGGTAAATTGCTACCGAGGATTCCATAACATACTCCCGTTTGAGCATCTGCATTTAATTTGTTTGAAACATGCAAAACTTAGTTAGTTCTTGCTGATTCCAGTGCAATATTTGCATCATGTTTTAATTTTCTTGGAGCCAACATTCATCGCTCAATATCATTTATTCATTTCAATAATAACGAATGGAGACAGAAAATTATATTAATAGACCTGCTAAACGCGAGCAAAGAAGAAATAACCCAATCAAGATTATGAACGTGACGGTACATTTCACAGGCAAATGGAGCAATGCACGTAACTCAGCCATTGTTAAACTTGTATATATTGTTACAATTTCGTGGAGATTGAAAATGTCGATCTCGTACTTATAGGCATGTAAAGTAGTATTATGAAATTAATTAAAAGTTGCAACATTGTATAACATGCAAATCTCAGTCAAGATTGTTGTTAAATATAAGCGAATCAAATATAATCGGGAAGCTTTTTCATATTTATCTCATTACAAATTTACATTTTCAAGGCATAATTGCACAACGATATATTGTCAATCTTAATTAATTATATATAAAAATAACATTTAATTGTAAGCTTTCAAAAAATATCCCTGTTACCCATCAGATTACATTAATTAAATAGCTGATTCTCCTCCTGCTGCACGTAATCAAGGGCAGTTGCTCAAACATTAAAAAAATTACCTAAAAATTCGTAAAATACCTCTATATACAAAAAAAATCCCAACAATTATTATTTTTTTCTACTAGATTAATAATAAAGTTAATTGCATACTTCACCCCAATAAAAAATCGAGATTACTAAAACTCTTCATGAAAAAATGATTTATTAATTTCCGGTATTCGCCATATTTTCAAATCTTAAGCATATGTATCCTTATCCGTATGTATTTTACGGATATGTGTATTCATGATTTGAAAACACAAAGAATCAATAGTTATGAGGAGTTCTCAGTCATCTCGGGAGTTTACAAGAGTAATGTGTGTACCCCTTAATAATAACAATTTTCATACCAAGAAATGAAATATAAGGCCGTCTTCGACTACAAAATCTATTTTGAGGTAAATTTTACACTAAAATAGTGCGATTTCTGCGTCAAATACAATATCCATCTTCAACTCATTTACTTCAAATCTTATACCAAAAACAATATTCTCGAAATATTTCTTTTATTTTACATATATTAATCATTATATTTTATTTAATATAAATCATTAAATCAAATTATTCCTTAATTATTAATAATTAACATAAATAAATAAATATTTAAAAAAATCAATAATTAATATTATTTAATTTTTATGATTAAATAACTAATTATTAAAATAATAAAATAAATATTATACTATTATTTAAATAATATTTATAATAAATAAAAACAAAAAAAAAAATTTTAAAAATGATGGACATCTGCGCTATTTTGGCTGAATAGCGCAGCCTCCATTGGATATCAAAATGGTGATATTAAAATGAGTAGGTTTCTCGTGAGACGGTCTCACGAATCTTTATCTGCGAGATGGATCAACCCTAGTGATATTCATAATAAAAAGTAATACTCTTAGCATAAAAAGTAATATTTTTTCATGGATGACCCAAATAAAAGATCCGTCTCACAAAATACGACCCGTGAGACCGTCTCACACAAGTTTTTGTCTATTAAAATTCATATAAGATTGGAAGCAATTAATTAAAAAAATTCCACTTTTTTCCTTCATAAAATTGTTTTGTTATATGATGTCCATTCGTAAAACATTGCTTCAATTATTTTTACATCGTGTTATTTACGTTGTATTAATCTAATTACACTACGTTATGCTTTGATCCCCTTCATAAAGAATTTATAGATAATTGTATGAAAAAATCAGTGATTCTAGTTTTGTTCAAATAACCTGCCGAACAAAACATTGGTCTAGAAACCATTATATATAATCAATTTACATGTCAAGAAAATTTGATGTGATATTTTGGCTGTTTATTTGGATAAAAAATGCCCCCATGTTTTTCACATTCCGGGCTCTTGTGATTCTAATCGATCAAGTCAAATATATAAGTTTCGATATACCTTCAAGTCCTCCTCGGGTTCCACCACCTACATGATTAAACAACTTGTTATATAATAAATCCCCGCGATGTTCGCCCTGAAAGCTCATGCCGAGGGAGGAAACGAATGGCCGGGAAGTCCGGTGCTTATGGCCGTAGAGACCTTGATAGTTCCAGAAACAGCCGAGTAAATGTTCTCCATGCAGGGCCAACATATGGGGCCATTCCGGCAAGGCAGGGTCTGACATGTTGATCTTGTTTCCACGCTCCAATTATTTATGATTCTACTAAAATTTAATTCAAATACCAATAGATTTCTATAGAGTTTATAAAAGTTTAAAATAAATATCTCTAAATTTCTTAATTCTACAAAAGTCATTTCCTAGATTGAATATACTCTCTAAATTACAATTTCTCATTTTCTTCAATATTTAATTATTTAGAAAATTCATCATTATTTTAAAACTACAATTAGTATATATATAATGCAATCTGAAAATTACAAATTAACCCATGGCGTATATCATACCTAAAGAGACCATAAAGAAATTGCTCTGAAGCTCCTCCCCCGATAAATAGATTACTGGTAAACATTTAGGGATACACCAAAAATTTGGATTAAAAATTAAAGAAATGTCCAGTTACAATTAAGTTACAAACAAATCTAACCTGATAAAAACCTTCCCTCGTTAAATAGATTTGAAAATTTTCAAGCTACCATTAGTACAATACCTCAATGACCAAATATGTGTTTAAAGGTGGGCATTTATTATAACGCGAGGTCAGCGGCACTTTGATATACATTTGAATCAAGAGTAGGTCTCTTGTGAGACGGTCTCACGAATCTTTATCTGTGAGACGGGTCAATCATACCGATATTTACAATAAAAAGTAATACTCTTAGCATAAAAAGTGATACTTTTTCATGGATGATCCAAATAATTCATGGATGATTCAAATAAGAGATCCGTCTCAAAAATACGACCCGTGAGACCGTCTCATACAAGTTTTTGCCTTGAATCAATCATCATCGCATTAATACGAGATGAAAAGTTTATAACAAATTAAATCCACCTTCTTCATAACAAATCAATCTCAATTAATATGATGGCAGAGATGTACATAGACTTTCTCAGATCAACTAAACCAGCAGATAGTTGACTCCGGGCCTCAATACGATCAGTTGCGGTGGTGGTGTCTCATCTGAGTCAAAAAGCCCCGAGTGTTTCGCCAAGACGTATTATAAGGATGCCGCTGCAAGAACCAGTCAAGAACAATATCCCCATCGTTAGATTCTTAAATAAAATATATCCTCAAATAGTCTAGCAAATGGCATCTTTAGGTTGTAATCATGTCATCCAAAGCACCGTCATTGACATTTAGAAATCTTAAAGTTTCCTCTTTACCATGAAAAAATTTTCCTTTCATGAAGTAACTGCTCCCTTCTTTAACAATTACACCATGTTCACAGGCCAAGTCCAAAACCTCCGATTTGCAGCAGATGCCTTTTCCAAATTGTATGGTTAATTAAGCTTTTGCGTTTGAAGGCGCTACCTTATTTTTAACCACTTGCACACATATCCCAAGACCAGTAGCCTAGAAAAGTAGTAATAAAAAGTAGATGATTTGCAAAAATGTAATAACCGCATATGACAAGACAACGCACAAAACTGGCTGGTTGTGGGTGCCTCTGTGTGTGTGGGTGGGTGTGTGGGGCGTTGGCATCATGTCTTCATGTGTTAGCAACAAGAAATTGCATGCTTGGGTCATAATTTTTTATTGTAGGTCTCTAAAGGAACCCAATGACAAAGCGTCAATTTCCCATTGAGGAACAAGAGCAGCTACCTGATGAAGTTGTGCAGATATAATACGAAGGAAAGGATAAAATAAGTTTGATTAATATGAAGAGAAAATTCAAGAGAAGACATAATTTTAATGTGGAAAAAACTGTCATAACTTGCAAAGTCGCCAAAAGTAACTCTGGGTCACATAAGATTTTAAGAATCAGCCTAACAAGGAGGTTTACACAAAATTTTGACAAAAAAATTGCCTTACATCAGATTGTGAAGCACAAGGGAATCCATCTACTCAATGTAACGGCTTACTCTGTTTGATAGATAAAGGGCCAAGAACACCGGTAAATAACAAATTACGTGCAATAACATCAACAATTCAATCAAACATGTGATGAACACAATGGGCATGCATTTGTTGAGGTAAATAGAATCGAAAAGGTTAAATCGCGTAAAATTAAAATTAGAAAAGAAAGATAAGTGCATACACTATCAACCACAATTACACATGGTTCTAAAATTCGCTAGGCGCTAATCGGGCGCTAGCCAGACGGGGACTAGACATCACCAGACGGATTCTACGGTATCAAGAGACTTGTAATGGTTCTTAAACAAAATTTTAGCCCAAACTTTGTTCAAATCCAATTGACACGTGGTTTATTCGTCTTGCTTAAGGTTGATCAGAATAATAGGCAATGCAAAAGAAATCAAAATAAAGAAAAAAATTACCTTTAGGGTTTGAATCGATTTTCTTATATGTGCATAAGTAAATAGACAAAGAAGATGAGAATGACGTGTTAAGACAATCGCAAGCCAACAAATCATTGTTTTAATTGGGTTTTCAAACCCAAAAAATTAAAAGAACGAGCCTATAATTCTTTCTTATGTCACGTTTTAGTTTAATTCGGCTTTCAAAAATTAAAAGTCCAAAAAAAATTTTCCAAAAGAACTTTAAACGCCTAGTCCCGCCTAGACCCGCCTAAGCGCCCTTGCCGCATAGGATGGCCGCATAGAACCTTTTCGGTGCAGTCAAACGGTGCCTAACCCGAGTTTTAGAACATTGCAATTACATCAACTGATCCAATCTTTGTCAATGTATTCACTACACTTGGCAAATTTTCAGCTGAATATGGCTGTGAAATGAGAAGCTTGTCCGTATTTACACCAATTGATTCTGCAAGCATAGGGTTCAAAGGGTTCTCCACATCCATATATGCATAGTAATCTGTCAGAAGAGAAGAATGAATCAAGTATAAGATGAATAATCCAGAGGGAATACAATAAAAAATAATCATAATAACACAGAGAGAACGTAAGGTGTGGAAGAAGACGCAAGGATTTTAAATAGACCAAAGACAACGGCAGTAACTCATGGTATCATGCATAATTGGAACTTATCAAACTGAACATTGAACGTGGAAGACATCTGATGTACAATGGTTTTACAAAGATCTATTTCTTCTCATTTTTCCACTTTATTTCCGTTGGTTCTAAAATGTATGTTGCCACAAACTAATCATATAATTTTCCACCTGTGCTAAGAATGGGTGAGACTGTTAATTTATTTCTCTTTCTTTCCCTCTTTCCCTTTGGCACTNAAACACCCTAGGAACTTCTCAGAGGGTCACCAATCCCAGAATTGCCTTAAGTCAAGCACGCTTAACTTTGGAGTTCTTATGTGATGAGCTCCCGAAAAGAAGATGCACTTTCTTGATATGAGTAGTACATATCAAATTTTTTAAGCTCTCCTCAGCTGTTCCCTTCGTCTAGAAGTCTGACAGAAGCCGCTCATTTTCCGTGCAACCTCATGGTACCGACGATCACCCCCCACCCTCTTCGATCCTAGGCCTCACATAGTTTGCTTTTAATAAGGGTACCTTTCACGAATCTTTATTTTTTTTCCTCCCAACTTTTGAAATCTCAAGCATCTCATTGCCAAAAAACTAACATCAAGACAAACCTCCAAGCTTTTGAGCCTCTTTGATAACATGAAGTGCTAGCGTTGTCTTCCCGATGCTTCTTGCCTGTAAATTTCAACCATTCTTCCCTGATTAAAGCAATCGGGATCAGCTATCAACATTCAGATTCCAGTTTGAAGCAAAAGAATGTAAAAAAGGAGAAGACATTTTGATTTCATAACTATATTATGACAAGATGTGTTGCCTATATACAGAGAAGAACCTATTCAAAATATTCACATCAATATTTTCCAAAAAAAAAATCACATGGAAGAAAAACCTAGAAGGCCTAAGCTAATAAAATAAAGACAATCCTCATGCAAAAGCTAACTCAATATATGGCTAGGCTTGGCACAAGACTGGTCATCTTTAACTGCTTATGGCAGACATAACCAAATGAGCGCTCGGGCATTAGTGAAAGTAACCCCTAATTGACACCAATAATTTCATGCACGTAGAAAATGGACAATACCAAACACCAATCATACAGAAAACATATCTAGATGCAAACCTTAGGCAATCCACCAATGCCAAGTGCCTGATCCAGCCTTAGTGAACCTGTGGATATCACAGGGGCACGCCTAGAGCGAAAGAACCGCTGCATCGACAACATCGACTTAAAGTCATTTTATCCCAATACAACGGAATGAAGATATTTGTAGATATAGAAAAATAATTAATGCTCTAAAACATTTTTCGAGGTTAATCTTATGATTAATTAAATATAAATAGGCTCATAAAATATATTTAAATATAAATTGTTTTAACAAACTTATGTGTTTAGCAAATTTTACTTATCGTGGTCAACATTAGTGGAGCTTGCTAAAATAATATCAATAATAATAATAAGAGAATTTAGTAAATAATAATAATTAGTGGGGCGAAACAAAAAATAATCAAAACATCAGAGGGCAAATAGTGATTTATAAGGTCTTCTGCTGACCAGCTTCCTCCTCCTACGGTTCCAGTCTTCCAGACACAATCATTCATCTCAATTCTCAGAATAGAACATGTCGTCTTCAATTTCTCAGATTTCATGTTTCTCGTCTATTATGAGCAATCGCCGGTGGAAACTCCACAACGGACGTTACCACGGCCCTGCCTATTTCGGCGCCGTAAAGGTGTTTTATTAGATTCTACGTGTTTATAACTATGATATGATATGAGTGCGAAATTTTTTAGGTTTCGGTGACTTTGATGTTGATTCTGCTGTTGTGCCGAGAATTTTGGGGGACTCAGTAATGTTTTCTGTTTATCTGCACTAAATGTTATTTCGAATTCAAGATTTCATTTTTTTTTCTAGTCAACAGAATCTGGGGTTGGAGAAAAATGTAGTAATTGAAGGGAGAAGTTCCAATTGTGCACTGTTTTTGCATAGTAGGCATTGAACGGTGATGACGACTGTGTTTGCGAGTATCTTCCGAAGTTAGTCAGGAGGATGCATGGTGGTGTCTTTTGGTTTTATTACAGGTGTTGTAGAGTCTGGGGGATTCAAGCATACGTGTTTCGACGAAATTTTTCTTGATCCCGTCGATGCCTTTGTTCTTATCCCCCCATGACTAGTATTTTTATTTTCTTTTATAATCCCATGACTAATTTTTATTCTCACTATTATTTGCTTTTTATCTTTTGCACGTTATGAACTGATGCATCTTGCATTCCTCCATAAGGCTCATTCATATGGTTTTGGTTATATGTACCTGTAATGTGTCCGTCTTAACCCAGCAACTTGGTGATTTTCCTTCTAACACAAATTGTTTGTTAAAATTCGACTGAAGACAATTTAGGTGAAGCCGTGAAGGTAAAATGCATTTGACATGTATAGGTTTGTGTCTTCACTTTGATTTGGATGGATAGTCCATTGATTGAATGCAATATGATAAGGAATGAGGTTCAATTGTCTTACCGATTCAAGAGTATTAATTGCAGGATATTTTTTTCCACTGGATTATTCAATAATCAATATATCCCACTATTAAGTTGAGCATTTGGAATTTCTGATTATGATTTAATCACACTTGGGAAAGATTATTATGATTTCTCTGGGCAAAAAGAGAAACTGTCGAGCACTTATTTGTTGGGATTTGATTTTGTTCTTTTGATCTATGTAAAGTGTACCAATCAATAACTTTATTATCAAAAAATAAGAGGATATGTTCTTCTTGAATGTCCGCCATATTATTCTGTGTGGTATCAGAGATAAAGTTCGACCTTGAATTTTTAAGTAGCCATGGTCGGCCCGGTTCCAACGAACCCATTAAACTATCGCTCCATCAAGTTCTTCTCTTCAAATAACGAACCACAAATTGAATGTAAAGAATTATTTGGAGTGGGCACAATCAGTCCGACTTGTGATTGATGGCAAAGGCAAACTAGGGTTTATAAATGCGAGTGAAAGCCCCAAGTTCGACCGACTCAAAATACAAGAAGTGGCGTTCTGAGAATTCGTTGGTCACGACATGATTAATCAATTCTATGGAACCGGCTATCGGAAAACCTTTCATGTTTTTACCCATGGCTCGTGATGTTTAAGAGGCAGTCCGAGAAACTTACTCCGATGCTGAAAATTACTCCCAACTGTACGAGCTACTCGTTTAAAGAGGAGTCCAAAGTTAGTGAAAATGATCACTTAACTGAGTCTGATTTTAATGTAGAACTTGGAAACTATGAAGTATCTGACTTGCCTAGATTTGAACCACTTTTTGATCACTCTGACACGACAGTGGAGACAAGTGAGAAACATTTCAAGTGATTAGTTTATAGAAATAAGAGTGGTGTTAAGAAAAGGGGAGAACATGTCATGCAACAACACCATGAGTCAACTCATGGGCTTGATCATGAAACTCGGAATGATGTCTCGACATTTCATGAAACAACATCAATCTTCCCGTTGCCTTGAGAACAGGCATTCGATCATGCGCAAAACACCCATTTCAAACTTCGTGTCTTATAATAATATGTCATGTTCGTATTGTTCTTTTGTCTCTCAGTTAGATGCCACTAGGATTTCTAACAATGTCCTGGAAGCTCGAGAGATACCTAAATGGAGAGAGACGATTTATGAGGAGATGAGAGCTCTAGAAAAGAACTCTACCCTGGAGAAGACTGATCTACCAATTGGGAAATCTGTTGTAGGGTGTAAGTGAGTATTTTCTCAAAAATACCACTCTTATGGATCTTTGGAACAGCATAAAGCATGTTTGGTTGCCAAAAGCTTCACTCTAACATATGGAGTTGACTACACGGAAACTTTCACGCCAGTAGCTAAACTCACAATTCGAGTTATTCTTTATGTTGCTGCAAATCTACATTGGCCACTTAATCAGCTAGATGTGAAGAACATATTTCTAAACGATGATCTAGAAGAGGAAGTGTACGTGGAACCACCACCCAGATTTACTGATCTGACCATGTGTGTAGACTAAAAAACCACTTTATGGACTGAAACAGTCTCCCAGAGCATGGTTTGAAAGATTTACAAAATTCGTGAGAAGCCAGGATTACCATCAAGGACAATCTGATGATCATACTCTCTTCACGAAGAAAGATCCAGTGCCGGAAATGTTTCAGTATTGATTGTCTATGTCGATGATATAATATTGACATATGATGATATAGTAAAGATAAACAAATTTTAAGAAGAGCTTGGAAAAAGAGTTGGGGCGGTTAAAATATTTCCTTGGAATGGAGGTAGCAAGGTCCAAAAAAAGAGTCATGGTGTCCAAAAGCAAGAAGTAGGGGCAGATGAAGTATTTCCTTGAAAAAAATGAGGAACGAGAAGTTGGCATACAAATGCTGATTGGGTATGATCGGTCAATGATCGTAGATCAACCTCGGGGTATTGCACATTTGTGTGGGGCATCTTGGTAACATGGAGAAGCAAAAAGCAAAAAGCAAAAAGTAGTTGCAAGAAGCAGTGCGGAGGCAGCATTTAGGTCCATGGCAAAAGGAGTGTGTGAAGTATTGTGGCTCAAACGAGTCATGGAGGATCTAATATTGACGGTGAATTTTCCCATAAAGTTGTGTTGTGATAACAAGACAACTATTAGCATTGTTCACAATCCAGTTCTTCATGAGAGATCTAAGCCCATCGAAATTGACAAGCATTTTATATAAAAAAAAAAAAAAAAAGCTTGAAGATGGAGTAATCTGTACTCCTTTTGTTCCAAGCTTACTACAAGTTGCTGACATCCTAACCAAAGGCTTATCCAAAGAACAAGTGAACAAGTTGGGCATGATGGATATTTTCCCACCAACTTGAGGGGGGAGTGTCGAGCAGATAGGATTTTATAGAGTTTAATTTAAACTAGGATTTTATATTATTGGTAAGATAGGATATTTCCCAGATTTGTTGGGATTTGATTTTGTTCCTTTGATCTATATAGCGTATACCAATCAATAACTTTATTATAAAGAAAATAAGAGGATACGTTCTTCTCGAATGTCCGCCATATTATTTTATAGAAACCATTTAAGTGTTTTTTCTTAATCATGATGTTTGAAACATGGTACAAGAATTTTTTTTATTAATTCCCTAGAAGGTAAAATGGGGATTCTTCAGGACATGTCTGGTGATGCATTAGAATCATTTTACATCTTTAAAAGAAGCAAGTTCTATGACATGGGAATGATGGCATGTTAACAACATTTGGGAAAGCCTGTTTATGTTGATCTGTACATGATTTTCATTCAACAGAAAATATGTGGTGAGTTTTAACTCTGTTGAAAGTCCACCAGGTACCTACCTACTCAAGATCTTCCAGGATTGTAGATTGTTTTCATGATTTTTGATGTACTGTTGTTCTATTTAAGATCTCTTCTGAATGACAATTAAATTGACTATACTCTTCCACGAACATGATTTTTCTCTGTTTGAAAACAAAGAAGAAGACATGTTGCTTTCTTTATTCGGTCACAAAATATGCAATGTCATATTCGATGCCTAAAGTATGGAGGCAGCTACAAAATTGATGAGGCTTCTGGTTTTTGCTTAAGTTTGATGTTGACTCCAGATGTCTTATTTTCAGATTCCGACATTTACAACCAGTGAGATACATCACACAAAAATATACAGCTTGGAAAATGAAACTACGCCAAGTTACATGGAAGACACATCAACATCAAATGATAGAAATTCTGTAAATTCATATGCTGTTAAAGAAGGTTTTACCATTGAAGAAGTGACAAATGGGCACATACAAGATCAAGTCACCAGCGAACCAAAGAGGGCAGCCAAGATTCATGACTTTTGTCTTGGAATTCCCTTTGGTAAGTTATTTTTCGAGTTAGAGTTTTGTGTCGAATTTCTTCTCCTTTGACAAACATTAGTTTGCATGTTTCTGTAATATAAAAATTATTCAAAACGGTTGCTTTTAATTTCCCAAACCAATTTTGATTCCCCAAAATAAAATCTAGTATCATCCCCTTATTTTGAATCCTTTTCCCAATAGCACATATATATCGATTCTACCCTTTCCAACATAATCCTTAAATTTGATTCTACTTTTCACCAACTCTGAAAATTTCTCTATAATTATACAATATTTTAATCAAATATATTATATTTTCATATCACTGAATATGATCCCATAGTTAGCAATTGAAACATAATTTAAATAATATTTTCCCATGAAAATGAGAAAATCTAAGCAATTTCATATGCATGCACAGTAAAAACTGACTCCACATAAAATGATATCAAACATACCTTTTTATCTCCTAAAACTAGTTATCAAAAAAATTTCCCAACATTTACCCAGAATATAAAAGTTAAACCTAATATTGCATTTGATGTTGGATTCGCGTAAATTTGTTTCGGTTTCAGTAATTGGGATCTCTTAACCTCAGGTGGGATTGTTCTAAGCGGGGGACTTATAGGCTTTATTTTCACAAGAAACCCTGTTAATTTAAGCACTGGTGTGCTCTTCGGAGGTTCTCTACTGGCCCTCAGCTTTTATAGTTTGAAGGTTTGGAGACAAGGAAAATCCAGCCTACCATTTATACTGGGACAATCAGGTGATCACCTTTTTCCTGTGTAAGGAATCATTATTACGATTTTCCCCATGTTCGATGCAATTGTATAATGTTTCTTCTTTTTAATTTTTTATTGCTTAAGATCTCATTTGGTCACTAATAGAATGTGATATGCATCTAGAGCATTCTCCACAATCTAAGTTGAGATGCATATGAACTAGAGTCTGTAAACAATGTGGCTTGAGTCCAAGCTCAAGCTTAAGCTCGCCAAACTGACCTTGTATTTGGGATGTTTTTCTATATTTATGTTTTGGTTCAGGAATCCGCATTTGAGATGGAATACATGTAATAAAAAGTTTACAAGTTTCTTTTTTTGGGTATTCATATGTATTAATTTATCTTCC
This sequence comes from Primulina huaijiensis, assembly GCF_012295235.1. Classification (NCBI taxonomy): domain Eukaryota; kingdom Viridiplantae; phylum Streptophyta; class Magnoliopsida; order Lamiales; family Gesneriaceae; genus Primulina; species Primulina huaijiensis. The sequence goes on from NC_133318.1 coordinate 17,035,930, forward strand.
CTCTTTATCATTATGCAGTGCTCTCTATGGCTCTTCTGTGGAAGAATTGTCAGACATATGCATTGGTAATTCATTAGACTTTACATTATCATTCCTTCTATGGTTTTTCTTATATTCCACAATTATCTTAAAAAATGTTGATTTTTGCAGACTAAAAAATTATTTCCAACGGGCTTGAGCACGGTCATCAGGTACAACATGGTCTTATGATTGATCTTTATCTACTTTATTATGTGATAATAAACTATTTCGTTTCTTCAATTTGCACCAGTGCTGCAATGCTGTGCTTCTATTTGTATGTGGTGATATCTGGAGGTAATCCTCCGCCAAAGAAGCTCAAATCTTTGAATGCTGTTGAATCGTCATAAGCCTTCAGAAGGTGAGCCGAGACTCTGGTTTACTTGTAAATTTTTCTCATTTACAAGTTGAGGATTATTTTATACGTGAATAAGATCAATATATGTTATTTCAAAAATTTTTGGTAATTTGAATTTCAACTGAATTACATATACAAGCAACTGATCTTTGGCATTCAATGTTGTGTGTTCTTGTATAATTAATTTATTGACTTGAGTTTTGAATGTAAACGTGAGCATTTAGTTACTGTTGTATCATGTCACCATGACGCATACGTAGTAATCAAGGTCCACACAAAATTTTAAAACTTCAAGTGTGACATACCCTTATCAATTAGAACTCAATTATCGTACTTTAAAAGCACACAAGGCGTCTAGGCTCAAGATTCGGGGAGGCTTTGCATTGAGTCTACGAACAATTTAAGTCGTAGCCCTTTGCTGAAGCATGTACCTTATCAACAAAGCCCCGCCCCAAGCTTGGTTCACTCTTAGAAGCTCAAAGCATCTTCTTAAGCACATCTTAAATGTATGGATAGTAAATCCAAGATGAAATGCAAGATTACATTTATGATTTCTTTCGCATATGTACTAATGAGTATTTTATCCTGATGTCATTTGATATTATTATACGCTATAATTTCTTTTAGATATTTAGATTCTTGTCTATTATACTTTAGACCACTTCATTTCACTTCAATAAAATGTGGGTCTCATCTTGTGTTAGGCTGTATGATTAGTGTCATGATTTTAATAACTATGAAGTTCGTTCTTCCATGTGGCGACACAGCGGAGAAACTTTGTGCCTGTGTCTAAGTGCTCCACTCCTGTAGACTGTAGTGGTTGCAAATAAGTCACTAAAATGGCCGGTAACCTCTACCAGGCTTTAATCCACCTTTCCATGTCCCATGACTCCATCCAAACACGCGTGGATTCTAACTATGATGACTAGCTCAGAATTCAAATAAACAAACTCTTTTCAATACTAATCTCTTCAAAACAATGAAGTCGTTTCTTTTGGTTTTTTCAATATCTATTGTGAAACATTCCTGTCTTCATTATTATTCCAAGTTTAAGTTTACACATTCATCTAATTTCTTGAATGCCATTATCTGCATCCGAGTACTTATGCTAAATGCATTTATTATTCATGATGCCCAACAAGGGTGAAATTCTTGAACTTAGGCGAACTTTAAAATTTATTCAATGCTCATATTAAATTTTGATGGATTCATACGATCTTATCTTGTGCTGATGGAGATTTCGGGTATGTACCGTCTGCGAATTACCTGGGATACACAACTGTTAAAGACAACAACTAGATAAAATGCAGCAATTGTGGCAAGAAAGTGACCCTTCAGCACCAACTCTACGTATTTATGCATCACCAGCCGAGCATGCACGGATATACCCATAATATTGACTCGGCTACTCCTAAGACATGTAAATGTTATGTATTTTGTGATTTAAATATTTTCACTTCTAATTTCAGTATGAATTAGAAAAATAAAGAGTTAAAATATCGCTAAGTTGCTCTTATTTAATAATTTGTATGCATAATTGGATATATTGCAAGAGGCACTAAAATTTGAGATAGACGTGCGAGAGGCATTTTGATTTATCATGTGAACTCGTACTTCAATCAAGCTTGACCTAAAAGCCATTTTCTCACTGCCCATGATACATTTATTCACTATCGGATTGCCACGTTGCAACCTCTTTACAAGTACACCACCTTCCCGTATATGAAAATCGAAAATATGAAATCAACTCGATTACCAGTCGTAGGATCAAAAGCTTGACGTCGAACAATATCATATTTTTAAACCATACAACAATTCAAAAATGATACTTTCGATTGGTCAATCAAATCAATATTTATTGCTTCAAGCTATTCCTCTCAACGCTTAACATTTTTCCACCAAACATAATGGGCCAAACAGCAGCACACTTGTCCGGCACTACTTGAATTAACAACAATGATTGATGACTACAAGGTAAAATTAAATTCTTAAAATATTTTACATATTGAATTAATTTATCCATCTATATATTATTAAAATCCACAAATCATGACTTTGTTATTGGCTACGTCTCTACATTCCGCAGTCAATCAAATCTACCAATTATATGTTCGCCGATATGGTTGACATAATCTATAGCTTATATTCACCAAATTATTCTTTCTTTATGAAAGTATATCTTTTGAGCTTTATACTACACATTCCTTTTCATTATGATTTGTAGTTGATTTGATACGAAGATCTTGTTTGATATCGACGGGTCGAATTACAATTTTAGACTGTCACATTCTGTCTCAAAACAACAGAATCAGAAGTTTTGTGAAATGTCAAATCTGGTGATCAAACAGTACGTGCCTCATTATAGCTCTCACAAGAAGAATGGAAAGCTCACTTTGGCATTCACTGGGAAGCTTTCTTCATAAGGAAATTGACTTATGATCCCCTCGGGATTTTAGCTCCTGGACAAGGAATCTTTTGAAGAGCGTATTCCTTTGACCAGAAGCAACCTTAAAGATACATCAGTCTTCATTATTATAGCTCAAGGCACATGGATACAGCTTCATAAATGTGAAAAATGTAGAACTTCATATTCTCAATCTCAGTTACAACACAATATACTGGCATTTCCACTTTTGAGGACTTCACCTTCAAATGCAAGGAATATATTGCATTTCAGGTTATGATATTAACTTCTGATCTCAGAGATAAAGCAATAATTCGCTTTTACGCTTTGTTGATAATACCATAGAGTATATTAAATTAAATTCTAGTTAATGTTTAAAGAGCTATTTAAAAGACAAGATGCATTGTTCTCAAGGGCAAGGCTGAATCAGCTGTTAGTCCATAAAGGAAAACAGAAGTCATTGACAGACAAATCACTTGAACATTTAAAAAGGACTTTTATGTAGAAGGAAGCAGTATCTATCACAAAACAAGTGATTCGGTATAAACTTGCAATCGCAACATATTCATGTTGAATCATTAGTCCAGCCAAGACCAGGCCGCACAGTTTCTTTCTCTAAATCTTCATAATCTTCAACATCACGAATATGGGCCTCAAAATCAGTGAAATCACTTGCAACTGGAAGGAAACTACTGATATCATCCGTAGCTCCAAATCCTCCAGCCCTTAAAACTTCGTCAGCTGTGGGAGAAGTTTCCATATATATTGCTTCACAAGAATCTCCAGGTAGGGTCACATGCTCCCCAACGTTCTCATTGCCTTTGAAATCAATTTCACAAACTTCTGGAATGTCTTCAACAGAAGTAGACGGTCCAGAATTTTTACCATCTAAATCTCCATATTCTTGGTCATTTTGCAGATGGGCCTCCATATCGGTGAAACCACCAGCACATGAAACGCTACTGCTTATATCATTTGTAGCTCCAAAGCCTCCAGCAGGTACAACGTTATCACCAGAAACAGGAGCTTCCATATTCACTTTGACCAAAGCATCTCTAGTTGCCGGAGACCAATGCACAGGTAGCTGTTCAGTCATATCCACCTCACCGTTTGTCTTCAGGCTCCACTTCTCTCTTATCTGGTGCATGATAAAAAGAAAGGTTCAGGCGTATTGATGACTTCTGAACATAATAAGATGCTGGAATTTCATAATAAGTTATTAATGGAACAGGAAAAGAAAAGGGATGATACTAGAGTTTCCAATAATTATTTCATTCAGAAATGCATGTACTAGAAATATTGAATGCTATGAAAACAATATAGGAACCGAATAAGAAAAGGTTATCACACGCCACCTATACAGATTACCCATTTTGCACCATTTCCACGACAACATTCAATGACAGGACTCCGCATCTACACAAAATCAATCAAGCTTGCCACAAAGATAAAATTCAAACAATCAAACTGAACTATTCAGTCATGAACCAGATACAGAGACCACTCAAATTTTCTAACTTTTTGCACATTTTGAATACTGTGGCCAGCTGTTGTCAGAGCAATACAGCACTTGATCTCTCAAACAACAACCTATTAACAGCAGATGAATAGGAAAATTAGATAAGTCATTCCAGTTTGAAATGTGATTTCCAATAAATGTAGGACAAGATATAATGGAAGAGATTAATGAATAGCGTCGAACAAGGCAAAAAAGAGAAAAAATACTAGTGGCTAAGGGGGACCGGGTGAGCCTAAAAGGTACTATGAGTCCTTACAAAAGTCAAAATTTTCAAATAATTTTATGCAATGTTGCAAATAAATTTTAGTACAGATAGTCTCTTAAAATTTGTGAACCAGGGAGGAGAATTTAACGTTCTTGGCATCCATTATTAACAGGAACTTAGCACAAACTGGATACTAAACTATTTCTTAGCAATCTCTTTAAAAGTGTTGTATTTGCTTTAACAAGGAGCAACAACGATGACAATCAAATGCATTTTTTTAACCTTTCATTTTCCATTGCTTAGCCCGACTTGAGACTAAATTTAAGACAATATCGATCTATTAAACAAATCTGTAACACCACATATCTGATCAACCATATTTTTACCACAATTCGACCATACATTTTTCTTCTACAAATAAATTAGAACAAATTTCTTGAGAATCAATCTTCATATGAAACATAATAGCACAGCTAAATACAGCAATTGCCCATTACCAAGAAAAAACAAAAACAAAGGCCGCAAAAAGACTTCAATTTTTATGAGAAGCAGAAGTAACCCATCACCCGGATAAAATCGTTGAATTCAATAATCCAGTATTCGCCAGCCTTCGAAGTTTCTGAACAATCTGGACATCGGGTTTTTCTCGAGTTTTTAAGACGCTACTGTGTTCACGATATCATCGGACACGTATCTTGCGCTTGTGCAACGAAGACACGTAGTTTTAAATATTATATAATGATAGATGGGTAACTCGAATAGTTAAAATTTACTTTTATTTCTAAAAAAAATACTTTTATCAAATATATCATCCAAATAAAGAGTAATCTCTTGTGAGATGGTCTCACGAATCTTTATCTGTAAGACGGATCAACCCTACCGATATTTACAATAAAAAGTAATATTTTTAGTATAAAAAATAATATTTTTTCATGGATGACTCAAATAAGATATTCGTATAACAAAATACGACCCGTGAGACCGTCTCACACAAATTTTTACTCCAAATAAATCACTTGTATTTGCAAAATATGAATTTGATTATACTTTTTATTTTAATTTATAATATATGAATCTTCCATTCGTGCTTTGAAGTCGGCGATGAAAATCTGATTCTCAAGATACAATGGAAGAACATATAGCAATTTAGCACAAATAGAATATTACTCACCTATTAGATGTGATAAAACATATAAAAACTCTAAGAGTTATATTTATATATGTGTGTGCGCGCGCATAGTGCACTTTAGTCATAAATTAGAGGGGCAATACGTTATTATTAGTCTGCCAAATTATGTGAGCAACCAAACGCGCCATTAAGATACTGTGTAATGTTCAAATAAACCGAGTCGAACATCGAATCCAAAACCCCCCGACCCTTTCGCATACCATACCCCAGGCCCAGGCGCTCCTCGATTTCGAGAAACCCGAAGACCGCAAAAAATTCCGAACTTTCAACTCTCGGGGCCCTGAAATTCTGCGAAAGATAACGCCAATCACAACAGCTCAATCTGCCTTTGAAATGCCCAAAACAGACTGCAAAACGAATTGGGATTCAATATCTTGGGGACCTTTCGATTTTACTTCTAGTTCAAGCGACACTGCTGGATTCGATTGCTCGAAAATGGGCTCCGAAACTACTAATCTTTCAGGTAGAATAAAACCAAGGCCGAAAAGGATGAGTAGAAAATTGAAACTAAGCTAGAGCTAGAGCAGCTCGACTAAGCTAGTACACCCTTGTAAAAAATTTTCCCCACTTTTAAACCTTGATGATGATTTGAGATTTAAAATACATTGACATATCCCCACAACATCTTGAGTGTCTATTACAGTAGGCATTATAACATAAGAAGAAATAGCGTCTAACACCTCCTATAAAAAATAATTAGAAAATCGAAAAACCCCAAGGCGCATTTTCCTCCAAGAGTCTCGTTCGTGTGAGCTTCCTTCCTGAGACAATATATTCAATTCGTTTTTGTTGCAGATTTCTTGTCAAATTGCTACATGTTCTTCCGTTGTATCTTAATGAATCTGATGTTCATCGTGGAACTCAAAGTATCGTGGGAGGAGAAAAATATTTTTTAAGGGTACTGTAAATTATTACGAACTGTTTGTTTTCATTGCATGATCAATATTATTGTCTTACCTGTATGTTGAGTTCATTCCACAAAACAAATTAAGTTTTGAGTTTAATTTTGATTTTACTAATCTTTGCTTTTTTCACTATGTTTCAAATATATATTGGCTAACATTAGTATCCTATGATATATGCCACACAAATAGTATCTATGTATATTTACTTACATAAGCATTGTCCATATATGTTTATTTGTGTACTTTAAATAAAAATCATGCAAAATACCATCAAGATATGCATAAAAACTTATGTATAATGTTATATAGTTTTGATATGTTTCACATCTATCGTGCACACTTATATAAACACTGATAGAATGTCACTCACCTATTGAATATGATAAAACATAGAAAAAATGTGCAACATATAAAAAATCTAAGGGGTTATATATCTATAATATCTATACTACATTATTAAGTTTGAGACCCCTTAGACCTTAGAAGAAACTAAAATATTTAATTCCATAATTATCCTTCATACCCTACTAAAAACTTTCTCAAGTCATTTCATATTTTACTTAGGAAAAAAATTTAAACAAAAATTCTCTTTTAAATCGAACAACTCTTCTAAATTGAAAATAATTTCATGTAATTGTTTAGTATTATTTGATCAAATAAAAAATAATAATAATATATGCAAAGCGTATGCATATTTAATTAGTATATATATATATATATAAAGAGCAATTGACTATTTATGAGTTTTGGGTGGAAGTCCACTTTAGTCATAAATTTGAAGGGCAAATACGTTATTAGAGAAAATTTACAAAATAACATTGATCATGTTGTGAAAAAATAAAAATTTACGGTAAAAAGTAAAAATCTCAAACTCTCAAAATTATCACACTACACACTTTATAATATTTTTCTCTCAACTCAATTGTGATTTTCTTCACAAATGAGAGATCTATTTATAGAAAATTTTTACAAATAATCCAAAAATAAATTACATCATTACCTTCATCATCACACACAAATTTCAATATTCAACACCTAATTTTACCTAATTTTCAACATTCAAATATTCAACATTCAATATTCAAATATTCAATATATTAATTTTCAACACTCCCCCTTGTGATGATGATCATAATGATTGTCTTCATTACGTGTTTTTATACTGCCCCGTTAAAAACCTTACTAGGAAAAACCCATTGAGATAAAAACCATAGTAAGGGAAAAGGAGTGCAGTCACGTAAACTCCCCCTCATGTTGACACGAACGATTCTTCACAAATTTCGTAGATTGTGCATCCCAATATTATATATGTGCTTTCTGAATATTGACGTAGGAAGTGCCTTTGTGAAGAGATCTGATGAGTTTTCACTTGATTGAATGTGACGAACATCAATACATTTATTCTTCTCAAGCTCCTTGGTGAATGTGAAGAACTTAGGAGGAATATGTTTAGTTCTGTCGCTTTTTATGTATCCTTCTTTCATTTGAGCAACACATGCAGCATTATCTTCTTATAGTATCACAGGCTTCTCGTCGAATAATAATCCGCATGAGATTTGGATATGTTGGGTCATTGATTTTAACCACACACATTCACGGCTTGCTTCATGTAGTGCAATAATCTCGGCATGATTTGATGAAGTTGTTACAAGTGTTTGTTTTTGTGAACGCCAAGAAATTGCAGTGCCTCCACGAGTAAATACATATCCAGTTTGAGAACGTGCTTTGTGTGGATCAGATAAGTATCCAGCATCGGCATAACCAATTATACTTGGATTAGCATCTTTTGAATACAAAAGTCCCAAGTCTGTCGTTCCTCGTAGATAACGGAATATATGTTTAATTCCGTTCCAATGTCTCTTTGTTGGATATGTGCTAAATCTTGCCAATAAATTTACGGCAAAAGATATATCAGGCCTTGTACAATTTGTAAGATACATAAGGGCACCGATAGCACTTAGATATGGTACTTCTGGACCAAGAATATCTTCATCATCTTCACATGGACGGAATGGATCCTTTTCTATGTTTAATGATCTAACAACCATTGGAGTACTTAAAGGATTTGATTTGTCCATATTAAAACGTTTAAGGATCTTTTCTGTATAATTTGTCTGGTGAACAAATATTCCACATTCTTTTTGTTCAATTTGTAAACCCAGACAATACTTGGTTTTTCCAAGATCCTTCATTTCAAATTCTTCTTTCAAGTATGACACAACTTCTTGAATTTCCTTATTTGTTCCAATGATGTTTAAATCATCAACATATACAGCAATAATTACGCATCCGGATGTTGTTTTCTTAATGAAAACACAAGGGCATATTGAATTATTTACATATCCCTTTTTCATCAAGTGATCACTTAGCCTATTATACCACATTCTGCCGGATTGCTTCAACCCATATAATGATCTTAGTAATTTCACAGAATAACATTCTCTGGGTTTTGAACTTTGTGCTTCAGGCATCTTAAATCCTTCAGGGATTTTCATATATATATTACTATCAAGTGATCCATATAAGTAGGCTGTAACAACATCCATAAGACGCATTTCTAAATTTTCAGATACTGCCAAGCTAATCAAATACCGAAACGTAATTGCATCCATCACAGGAGAATACGTTTCTTCATAATCAATTCCAGGCCTTTGAGAAAAACCTTGTGCAACAAGTCGAGCTTTATATCTTACTATTTCATTTTTCTCATTTCGCTTTCGAATAAAAACCCATTTGTATCCAACAGGTTTTACACCTTCAGGTGTAAGGACTATAGGTCCAAAAACATTACGTTTATTTAGCGAATCCAATTCAACCTGGATGGCATCTTTCCATTTTATCCAATCCTGCCGATTTTTACATTCACCAAAAGATTTTGGTTCATGATCTTCATTATCATTTATGATGTCGATTGCCACATTATAAGAAAATATATCATCAATTTCTTCTATATCTTTTCGGTTCCATATTTTTCCAGTATTAATATAATTGATAGAGATTTCATGATTCTCGTCAGTTTGTGGTTCTGACAAAACATTTTCATCATCATGTGTTTCTTCAGGAACATCATTCTCTATTTTGTGATCATTATGTGTTTCTTCAGGAACATCATTCTCTATTTTGTGATCATTGTGTTTCTCTATGAATTTTCTTTTTCGAGGATTTTTATCCTTGGAACCAACTGGCCTTCCACGCTTCAGGCGTTTAATGACATCATGACTATCTTCAATTTGTTTCTTCGGAATTTCAATTCGAGCAGGGGCATTTGCAGCATGTATATATGATTTAGTTACCCCTTTTGTGTCTGCAAATGCATCTGGTATTTGATTTGCTATTCTTTGCAAGTGCACAATTTGCTGTACATCTTTTTCACATTGTTTTGTTCTTGGATCCAGATGTAACAATGATGATACATACCATGTAATTTCTTTTTCGGTATGTTTCTGTTCTCCCCCTAACATTGGGAAGATTTCCTCATTAAAATGACAATCAGCAAAACGTGCTGTGAACACGTCGCCTGTCTGTGGTTCAAGATATCGAATGATCGATGGACTATCATAACCAATATAAATTCCAATCTTTCTTTGAGGTCCCATTTTCTTTCGTTGAGGTGGTGCAATAGGCACATACACCATACATCCAAAAATTCTCAGATGAGAAATGTCTGGTTCTTTACCAAATGCAAGCTGCAATGGGGAGTATTTATGATATGCACTTGGTCTGATGCGAATTAATGAAGCAGCATGTAAAATTGCATGTCCCCATATAGAAATAGGGAGCTTTGTTTTCATAATCATTGGTCTAGCAATCATTTGCAGACGTTTAATCAATGATTCAGCCAATCCATTTTGAGTATGTACATGAGCAACAGGATGCTCAACAATGATTCCCATAGACATACAATAATCATTGAAAGTCTGGGAAGTAAATTCACCAGCATTATCAAGTCTAATTTTCTTGATTGTATAATCGGGAAATTGATTCCTCAATTTTATTATTTGAGCAAGTAATCTTGCAAATGCAACATTTCGAGTTGACAATAAACATACATGTGACCATCTGCTGGAGGCATCAATCAATACCATAAAGTATCTGAATGGTCCACATGGTGGATGGATTGGTCCACAAATATCACCCTGAATACGTTCAAGAAACATTGGTGATTCAGTTTGGATTTTGGCTGGTGATGGTCTTATAATAAGTTTTCCAAGAGAACATGCTTTACATTGAAACTTATTATTCTGAAAGATCTTCTGGTCTTTCAATGGATGACCATGTGTATTTTCTATAATTCTTCGCATCATTGTTGAACCAGGATGTCCTAATCGATCATGCCAATTGGTTAATATTGAAGAATTATCAATTACCATGTTTGATTCAATGGGACGTATATGTGTATAATGCAATCCAGTAGGGAGCATTGGTAGTTTTTCAATCACATATTTCTTTCCTGATTTATATGTGGTAAGACACATATATTTCTCATTCCCTTCATTCATTGTTTGAGTATCATACCCATGGGAATATATATCATTAAAACTCAACAAATTTCTTTTCGATTGTGGTGAATATAAAGCATCATTGATCAAAAATTTTGTACCATTAGGTAACAAAAATTGTGCTTTACCACATCCTTTAATCAAGTCTACAGGACCTGATATTGTATTCACCGTTGTTTTTGTTGGTTTTAGTTCCAAGAAATATCTTTTATCTCGGAGGATAGTGTGCGTTGTACCACTATCGGGTATGCAAACTTCAGCTTTGCTCATAGCATTTTCCATATTTGAACTTCAAAAAATATGCAATGAAAAAAAATTAATGACAATACATATTTAAATATAACACATATCATAATTGTACAATAAAACATTATCATATAAATACATGAAAAATAAATTATTGTACATTTATATTCTACCACTATATTGTTCATTTTCAGAGAAATCATTGAGAAAATCTGCAGCATCAATATTGTTCATTTCTATCCCACCAACATATTGATCATTTCCAGAGAAATCATTCATAAAATCAGCAGCATCAAAATGAGTTGAATCACTCAAACGGTCACTTCGCTCAGTGAAGTTGGTCTCTTTTTCTTTCCCCTTTATCGATTCTTTATAGAGCTTGCAAAGGTGCTCAGGGGCTCGACAAATACGAGACCAATGTCCTGGAGTGCCGCATCTGAAACAAGAACTTTCAAATCTTTTCGAGTGATTTTCATTAACACTCATGTTCTCATGATGCCTTTTCTGTGGGTGGTTCGTGACGCCCTTTTGAGATGAGTTATAAAAATAACTATCTCTATTGTTTTCAAAACCACGGCCTCGACCACGACCACGACCAATTCCACGTCCACGTCCACGACCACGACCTCGACCTCGACCTCGACCAAAACCTTGTCTTTGAATTTGATTTTGGTTTCCAGGTTTAAATTCATTTTTACTTACAGCATTTACTTCTGGAAATGCTGATGATCCAGTGGGTCGGGACTGATGATTTCTCATTAGTAGCTCGTTGTTTTTTTCCGCCACAAGAAGACAGGCGATGAGCTCAGAATATCTCGCAAATCCACGCACTCTATATTGTTGCTGTAAAGTTATATTTGATGCGTGAAACGTGGAAAATGTTTTTTCAAGCATTTCCGATTCTGTGACCTCATGTCCACAAAATTTTAGCTGCGAGATTATTCGATACATCGCTGAATTGTAATCACTGACTTTCTTAAAATCTTGGAATCTTAACATATTCCATTCATCACGGGCGGTCGGAAGTATAACTTCCCTTATATGTTCAAATCTTTCTTTCAATCCTTTCCACAGAGCCATGAGATCTTTTTCGATGAGATATTCACATTTTAAACCTTCATCGAGATGTCGACGCAAAAATATTATAGCTTTTGCTTTTTCTTGTGATGAAGATATACCATTTTCTTTAATGGTCTCGCTTAGACCCAATGACTCAAGATGCATTTCTACATCGAGAGTCCATGGCATATAATTTTTCCCCGTAATGTCGAGTGCAACAAATTCGAGCTTTGTCAAGTTTGACATGGTGGTACTAAAAAAAATTATGATGCATTTTATTAGTTAATGAATATTGCAATACAAAGTAATGGATAAACAACAAATACAAGCATTCGTAAAAATAAAGAAAACACATGAGGAGGATATTCTCCGATAAGTACAAGATTCGTGAGTATTATAACCAAAATAATTAAAAATAACTTTGTGAAAGCCATCTTCTTTTTTCTTCAAAAATTTGATGAAGAATAATTTTAGAGAAGAAGAGAAAGTTGGAGTGATTGAATGTGTTTGTGAGATCATATTTATAGGGCAAAAACTAGCCGTTTTGTTACCGTTTATGACCGTTGGTGTACAAGAAAATAAATGTATGTATTTGTATAATTTTATGGTAATAATATGGTGTATATAATATTAGTAATGTTTTAAATAATTATGTATATCATATCACAATATTATAATGAGGTGTCATAAGATATTTTGTTTAAAAACCTTATAGGCTTTTATACTTGTCGTATCCCTTACCGGGAGTGTGGGATGTCGTCTTAACATCCTCCCAGGATTTATAACAAGTTTTTTGAAAAATTTATTTTTATTATTTATAATAACATTATATTATATAGTAAATATATAAACAATAAATAAATAAACAATAAAATAAATATTATTACTTTTGTTACATTTTTCTTCTGTTTTGGAGCTTGAAAAAATATGGAGGACTTTTAGAGCTTCGTGCTGATAACGTGTTGTGAAAAAGTAAAAATTTACGGTAAAAAGTAAAAATCTCAAACTCTCAAAATTATCACACTACACACTTTATAATATTTTTCTCTCAATTCAATTGTGATTTTTTTCACAAATGAGAGATCTATTTATAGAAATTTTTTACAAATAATCCAAAAATAAATTACATCATTACCTTCATCATCACACACAAATTTCAATATTCAACACCTAATTTTACCTAATTTTCAACATTCAAATATTCAACGTTCAATATTCAATATATTAATTTTCAACAGATCAATTATATATTTAAGAATATAATCTCATCGACTGTATTTCAAATACCCTATGTTATTATCAGTCCGCTAAATTATGTGAGCAACCAAACGCGGCATTAAGATACTGTGTAATGTTCAAATAAACTGAGTCGGACGTCGAACCCCAAACCAAACCCTTTCACATACCATACCGCAGGCCCTGGCACTCCCTCTCGATTCCAGGAAACCCGAAGAGCGCAAAAAATTCCAAACTTTCAACTCTGGGAGCCCTGAAATTCTGCGAAAAGATGTCACCGCCGATCACAACAGCTCAACCCGCCTTTGAAATGCCCAAAACAAACTGCAAAACGAATCGGGATTCGATGTCTTGGGGACCTTTCGATTTTACTTCCATTCCAAGCCACACTGCTGGATTCGATTGCTCGAAAACGGGCTCCGAAATTGCTAATATTTCAGGTAGAATAAAACCAAGGCCGAAAAGGATGAGCAGAGAACAAATGGGAGCTTCTCGCAGTGTTCTAAATTCTGCGAAGATTGATTTGGGGTTAAATGGTTTTGATAGGAAACTTAAAGCTGATGGTGAGTTGTGGAATGTGTTCGAGGGTTGTCGTGAAAAGTTGGCATCAACTGAGACTGAAAGGAATGCAGACATAAATCGAAAATTGAAACAGTTCGAGAGTTCGGGGAATCAGACTTCTTATTTTAGTTCTAGTTTGATCAGTTCAACATCTAATTCACACTCAAAAGATGGAGACTTTCGTTTTGCCTCTGACAGAAGTAGTTCAAATTTGGAAGCTAGCTTGAAAAATGGTACTTTTGTTTTCTGTGCAAGGAAGGCTGGCTGCGCTACGGTGAAAGTAGATGAGTCCCCTAAAGTTGATGGTTTTGGTTCTGATAAGTATGATCCCACTTCATGTGTGAAGTTAGACCAACACTGTGTAGAGAAAAATGGATCGCAACAGAGTGGTGATGAGTTTGGAAAAGATAAAAGTGCAAATTTTGTGTTTGGTGCTTGTGGGAATGGATCTGTGAAGTGTAATTTTGGTTCCCAAAGTCAAAACCCTGGCAAACTATTGAACAATGATGCAATCGATAAAGAAGTTGGAAATGTAGTACCTGATGTGATGGCTGAATTTGAATTGGGCTCTTATGGAGATTCCGAGAAGGTTTCCCCACCTCATGTCAGATTATCTTCCAAATCTGTTGATAGTATTGGAAAAGATAATATAAATTATATGTTTGGTTCATATAGTGATTCCAAAATAAGTATAGATCTCGAGAAAAATCCCACTTGTAATAATGGTCGTTCATCTGATGTTAAAGATGGGGGCATAGAGAATACAGTATTTGATACCAAATTTCAGAATGGTTGTCTCAATGGTGTTTTTACCTTTGGAGGCTTGAGAGGCAGGGAGTTTTTCAGCAGTGATGGAACCACTAAGCTTGTTCACGAGATGAATCAATTGAACAAGGAAAAAGCTGAAGAGAGCAAACGTTTTGTGGAGCATGACTTCAAAATTGGCTCGTGCAGAAATGGAGAATCTACTAGTGATTGTAATACAGAAGGTGCTTTCGTGGAAGGCCACATTTTTAATTTAACCAATGAGATGAAGCGGATGAACGTTAGTTATGGAGCAGGCAATGACAAGACAGCAAAATTCACTAGCAACATGTGTGCCAACGTAAATAATGTGTTTGTGTTTGGAAGAAGTTCGATTAATGAAAATCATCTGAAAATTTTGAGTGAGAAGATTCCAGATAAGAGTCCGTTGTCTCATGATAATCCTCAGTTAAATAAGACTTCATCTTTTTTTTCATCTGTTGAAATTGAAAGTTGTCATAGTCGCGAATTTTTTCATGTCCCGACTATGAATAAAGATGAGAATGATGGGATAAACATTACCAGCAAGCTAGCTGGATTAGATTCATCTGATATGGATTTGAAGTTCTCCTTTTCAAGTGTTGATCACGTGGCCAGTAACTCAAATAGGAAACATACAAAAAGAAGAAAAGGGAAGAAGGCCAATGGAAAGTTAAGAGAACGAACTGTGATGCAACAGTTGTCTGGTCAGAATCATGAGGATAAAGTTGACCTTTCCCAGCAAAATCATGAATCTCCCAGGTGTGGTTCCCCAATGGATTTTTCTCCTTATCAAAATAGTGATTGCAGCAAAGCACCACCTGCAGCTATGGATTCAGGAGTAAAAGGAGAACATGCTGGGTTTAAAAAAGATTTTGTGGAGGATAATGAAAAGTCTCATGATGATGAGAGCAATACAAATTTATCTACTTCATTACCTGCACAAGATGGCTTAACAGCAATAAAACATCAATACGAGAAAAAGTATAAATCAAAAGTCGGTTCAAATCACACAGTCCAAGGCGATAATTTTGACAAAGAAAATTCTAGGCCAGGCTCTGAAGGTACTGCGACTCATGACACTTGTGAGCATTGGAGAATAAGGTAAAGTTTAGGCGTGGTCATATTCCCCTTACTTTGTGATAATATTGTCATGCTTATTTTTTTACTCTTGTCATTTTAATTCTACGATAAATGCTTCCTCTGCCTGTTAACTTTGGATGCAATTTTGTATTGATAATTATAGTGTACAATCATTTATACTCAAGCAAATTGTTATAATCTCACCCAGGGGCAACGAGGCATACCAAGCTGGGAAATTTTCTAAAGCTGAGGAGTTATACACGATGGGTATAAATTCTACCCCACGTACCAATAACCTTGAATGTTCCATGAAACCACTACTGCTCTGCTATAGCAACCGTGCTGCCACAAGAATGACTCTAGGGAGGATGCGAGAAGCCATAAGTGATTGTACACTGGCTGCAGCCTCAGACTCAAACTTTTTCAAGGTTATCTTAAGGGCTGGGACGTAAGTACCTTTCCTTTTAGTCTTTCTTTCTTGTTTTCAGTCTCGAGTCTTTTCATCAATGATGCTAAACTATTTTTTTCTATTTTATTTGTGTAACTGTTGACTAGACCTAGTAATTAATTATATTTTTTTATTGTAAATTGTAGTTGTCATTTGGTATTGGGTGAAGTTGAAGACGCAATTAAATGTTACAATAAATGCTTGGAATCAGTGACTAATGTGTGCTTAGACAGGAGAGTTACAATTGAAGCTGCTGATCGCCTACAAAGGGCAAAGGTGGGACATTATTGTTATTCGGTATTATGTTTACCTTGAAAGTTTACTGATGATGCGATTGAGCATAATATTCAAGGTATCTATGCTTTGTTTTATCTAAGAATTTTTTGGAGTAAAGGAAGCAGTGTAATAGCAGACACATCTTTTTTCTGCATGTGTTTGGCTGGGAATTATGGATATTTATCGAGTTTTTCATCCTGATCCTTACTACTATGGGTTTTAGAATTAAATAACAACCAATTCAGAAGGATAAATAGATCCCTTGGTATCTCGAATATGAGATCACTTTGCAAAAGCCACATTGTTATAGCACTTTTATTGCCATGAAATAAAATTGTTCAAAAGTTCAAATTTCAAAGGAGTGACGCCATGCTTGTTGCTCATTAGGACTTTGCATCTTGGATGCAATGATCATGGGATTAATTCATTTAGAGGCGAATTGAGAACCAGAAATTATCATTTTTGCTGAAGGAGAAATTGATTTCAATTGAGGAATGGGAATCTGGGTTATGAGATTTTTAAATCAAGTACTTTTTTGTTGGTTCCTTTGAATATTACAAACAGAGAGCTAATATCAGCCTTCTAAAAGTCGTGTACTTCCCCTTTATCAACATTTCATTGGCTGAAAAGCTTTCTTTCCATGCAAATATCTTACACACACACACACACTATACTAATTTCCAACTTCTTCGACCGCTAGTAGTGGCAATACCGTACTTGTTACATCATTGATGACCAAAACAATAGGGAAAGAATGAAGGAGAATGCATCCAGAATACAGTTTTGGCCATTTTTTACTCACACCCCTAACTCCTTTTTTTTTTTTTTTTTTTTTTTTTTTTTTTTTTTTTTTTTTTTTTTTTTTTTTTTTTTGGGGGGGGGGTGGTTGTGGGGTTGTTGGGTTGTTTCGGTTCTGTGTTTGGTTTGTATTTGGCATTTTAAAAGAGAAAAAAATGGGCGTTTCCTGAATCATTTTTGAATGACAAAATTTGTGTTTGGCAGAGAGTCTCCAACCTTATGCATGAGTCTGACAAACTCTTGAAAGAAAGGTCCCATGATGCTGTAAATAGTGCTCTGGAGAGCATTGCAGAGGCCTTGTCGATAAGCATGTACTCAGATAAATTACTTGAGATGAAAGGAAGGGCTCTGTGCTTTGTATGTACCAATTCAATATCTCGGAATTTTGGCATTTTTGCTTGTTGAATCACAACCTGAGTTCAAACTTATGAGTAATCTTTAATTTTCATCATAATTGTAACAGTTGCGGATGTATCATGAATTGATTAAACTGTGTGAGCAAACTCTTGACATTGCTGAAAAGAACTTCACATCTGATCATCTGGATGATCGAAGCTGCAAAAGTTCTTATGCAAGGTTGTGGAGGTGGTATCTACAGGCCAAGTCCCACTATCATCTGGGAAGGCTTGACGTGGCTCTTGATTTGATGGAACAAGTAGAAAAACTGCCCATCACCACGAAGTAAACCTGATTTCCCTAAACACCGTGTTTTCATCCTCACTGCAAATGTTTTGTTGAGATCTTGATATTTCAATTGCAGGTCTGGAGACATAACTCAAGAATCTGTGAGTACTTTAGCTTCATCTATACGTGAACTTTTACACCTGAAGGTATGGTACAGCTACTTATATATATAAATAAATATACACACACACACACATATATGCAAACATGTTTTTTGACCTATTCTGATGCACTTGGGTTTTATTATTAATATTCTTGAAGTATTTGCTCCGTTCATGTTTAGTTGTAGAATTATCGACTTAGCCATTTTGTTTTACTCTGTATCTTTGTTAGAGTTCTATGTTCTAATTTTTCATATCAGCTCATTCACCTGCGCATTCACTAAGTTTGCATATTCTATTTCTCTTTTGAGTCTTATTTGTCGAAATCTTGCAATTTCATTATATTTAGTGGCGAGTATTCTTTTTTGCTTTTTTCCCCCAAAATGTGTTCCTCTCTGACAGATTATGATACAATTTTTTTTTTGTTCACTACAGAAATCTGGAAATGAAGACTTTCAGTCTGGAAGGTATACAGAAGCTGTGGAGCATTACACTCTTGCTATATCAAAAAGTGTTGATTCACGTCCTTTCATGGCTATCTGCTTCTGCAATCGTGCTGCTGCATACCAATCAATTGGTCAGATTATTGATGCAATTGCAGATTGTAGTGTAGCCCTTGCTCTGGATGAAAATTACCAAAAGGTTCGGCTACATAACCAAAAAGTGACTAGAAATTCTTGGCATAAAGATAAAGTTAGTCGTCTTCAGTTTCCCCCTATATGTTATCCATATTTGTTTGATGTTATGCTTTGAAGCATTATCCTTTTTCGTAGACCATGTGATATTTGTTTATCTGCACCAGTCGATGAATTATCTGGTAGAAGTTTTTTCCATGGTAATGTAGATAATCCCCTTTTATTTTGTATTTTCATTATATTTTGATTGTCTGATCAACGTACTCATAGATGAGAAGGTCTTGAAAACATAACCGATAGATGTACTCATATATGAGATGGCCCTGAAAACATAATAGATATGTAATCCTTTTTTTGTCTTTTCTTGATATTTTATACCTTCTCTTGCTGATATGTCTGCTCACATCACTTTGCAGGCATTATCTAGGAGAGCCACTTTACATGAGACAATCAGAGACTACAAGCAGGCAACTTATGATCTGCTGAAACTGATCTCTCTTCTTGAAAGTCGATTACAAGAAAAGACTCGGCAGTCTGGTTCTCAAAATAGATCAGGTGGAAGCAACAGAAAGGATTTAAGAAAAGCTCGTCGACTAATTTCGAAAATCGAAGCTGAAGCCAAAAAGGAAATTCCTTTGAATTTTTACCTCATTTTGTAAGTCTATCGATCATGTCACTTTTCAATTATCCTCATTGAGAATGTCGCCAATTAATCTAAATTCTGACCTGCAGAGGAATCAAAGCTTCTGATACAGAATCTGAGATTAAGAAAGCTTACAGAAAGGCAGCTCTCAGACATCATCCAGATAAGGTCTTTGCTTTCTGTCCCTTTTTCTCTCATTCAAGTTGGTTAACATCTGCTTGGGTATTTGCTTACTTTGACGAAGTTTGTGCTCATACAGGCTATTCAGTTCTTGATCAAGAGTGATGTAGGAGACGATGGGACGTTCTGGAAGGATGTCGGTGAGAAAATTCATAGTGATGCTGACAAGCTATTTAAAATCATCGGAGAGGCATACACAGTACTCTTAGATTCTTGCAAGGTATTACATTCATGGAATTATTTTATATTATTGCAGGAAAAAATAAATAAATCCAGAAACCGGGAAAATATTATGTTATTTTCTAGAAAAAATCGATGATCGTATTCGTTACATTTATTTTTAAAGTATCCTACGCACACAATCGAATTAAAATGCTCACACGTAAGGCTAGGGGAAAACAACTCGGTTGAAAGAATTTGTTGTATCATTCAGTTACGATGTTGGCTCCTTCCAAAAATCTAAAGATTGGGTCATGACATGTATATATGGCCTTCCACTGAGAATTTTTTTTTAATAATTTTTTTGGCAGAGATCGAAGTATGATAACGAAGAGAAGAAGAGGAATGTTTCAACGAATAGCAGCAATAAAAGTAGTGATTCTGGACGTCCCTCGACGTCTTACAGTTCCCCGTTTGAAAGAGGAAACTGGTCTGGTGGACAAGCTGGTTATGACACCTCATCTGAAAGACACAACAGCCGGAGGTATTGGCACGACCGATGGCGGAGCAACTATTAAATTGATTTTTGTTTTTCATTTTTTTATTATAACATTGGGTGGGTTTGGGGTTTTTTTTTAGCTCATGTGGCGGCGGCGGCGGCGGTGTTATATTTCAGTTAACTGTGTATAAAATATGACAGCATCTACCAAAAAAATTACCCCTTCAAATTTTGTGCTCTGCTCTGCTTCACTGCACTTCAAAGCTCATTTTGGATATGTACAAAACAATCAATTTTTTGTACAATGTGTCACTCTTTGACAATGATGTTTATAATCTCGTGATTCTCTTTAACACTGATATTGTTCCTAAACTAGATTCTTGGAGCACAAAGGCATGCTTGCTTTTGATTTTCTTTGCTTATGATATATGAAGATGTGTATTCTTGTTACCAGTTGTCATTGCTATGATGGTGCAATTCTTTTCTTGTAAAAACCCTAAATTTGACATGCGCTCTAATTATTTGCGCTTGGATTGGTTTGGCCGAATCAATTGTAAGTGGATTTCAAATTCATTCTACATCAAATTACGTCACTTCTATGATAAAATTTCTATCATAATATGAATATATTTGAGATCTTTCTCATATATTCGCCTCCAAATCTACCTATTCAAGCACAACCCAAATCACTTTTAACACAAATTAATGGGATTACCTTGCCAAGTACTACTGTGTCGTACAAGTTTTAGGATTTCTTCTCGCCGTGCCCGTGTCAATGAAAAATGGTAGAAAACAATTAAAGACATATAGGCTATGTAAGTTAAATTCATTGCAGCGAGTGGGGTTTTCCTTCAGCAAGAACGCAACCAAATAGATAGAGCAATCGGAAGATGCTCATCGTTAATTGCACTCTGCACAAGCCATATCACCTTTCTCGCTGCCTAGTTCGATTCCTTTCTTCTCTAACAACCAACCCTCCTATTTACCAGTGAAATTTATCTTTGACCTTTTAAATATTCTGAATACATACTCCATAGGGTTTTCTTCAGTAGACATAAGACGCGTTTTTGTAATTTTCAGACTACGTTCATCGGACTGTGTAGAAGAGGTGAGCAGTTATCACCCAGGTGATGAGAAATATATATATCTCCTGTACAGGGCCTGTGGTTTGGGTAAATTTTACTATAAATCAAACATGGATGTGGGGTGATTAGCAGTATATAACATCTCTTGTCCAATGTGCTGAACGGTACACGAGTGTTGCCAATGAATCAGTATTTGTTAAGACAATGGTCAGAATGAAATCACACACCATGCAAATGATAAAGAGGTGACTTTTTGACAAAGTGTGGGGGAAACCCATCACTTTGTAACTAGGTAGACTAAAAATATTTCTGCATAAAGTAAACAATACAGCACCATTAACAAACTCACGAAAGAAAGGGAAACAACAAATAATTGAAAAGAAAAAAGAAACGAAAGTGAGACCAAAACAACACAAGATCGCAGTGCAGATGTTGAGTGCATTGCCCTACGCAACGACGAAAGGCAGAACAGTTAACATGAAGGCTTCATACGTAAAAGTGGCTGAACCAGAAAACGAGGTATCCTTCTCCTTGAATTTTTCAGTCAGCCCCTTAACAGTGAGACAGCACCTGACCAAGGAAAAATGGGAAATGAGGTCATGAAACTTGGTAAGAGTTATTATTGTATTCTTGGTATATGGTACGTAGAATGTAAGTCATACTCGATGAAATTGTCATATTCAACGGCCTTGTTTGTTCCACCACTTTTGTCAAACTTTGAAACCAGTAACTCCAGAACTGTGGGAGACACTGAGAATCCGAGACTAAGAAGTGCTTCTCTCAATTCATTTGAGTCAATCCTCCCACTCCTGTCCCTATCAAATCTCTCAAAAATAGCCTGAAAAATGAGGAACCAATCAGATAAACGCATTCTTAAATTTAGGAAAGTATCAAAGTATCAAATTGCAGAGATACAAAGGAGTTGAGACTAACCCTCCAGCTCTGAAGACTGTAAAAGACTTGTGTAAATTCCTTTGGACCTGTTTCAAGATAGGATAATAAACCAATGACCAACATGTTTTAGATTAATCAAAGAATCGACATACTAAAGCACTCGAGCTCTGTAAACACGTAAATTTGATTCTACAAAGAATAAGAAAAATTTTACTGATTATTGAACTGATAAAAAATAGGATTATTTACAAAAAGGAATGGGAATGAGGTGACCACTACACATCTATGATCCAAATTAATGGGTAAAAGTATTAAGAGCACTAAAAGTCTACAAGTACATGACTTTTAAAGATATCGACAACTTTCGACGCACTTGCAAGCATAGAAAGAAACCACATGCTCGCAGAATCCCACTCAAAAAAACCGTTGGGAGCACAGGTTCAGGGCTTATCACCTAAGAACACATTGAAAAAACAGGATCTATCGGCAAGACAACCAAATTTATGATGTTCTCACTTTTTCATTATACTTGGACTAAGGAGTAAGGACGGTGGCATCAGATTTAATATATTAGACCATTGAGAGTTGAGACGATACCCAGATAATCAAGTCCTCAATTCCACTCACTCCCCAATAAAAATCTACTATATGCACATGGATATATGCTGAAGAAATGTGGCCTTAAAAAAGGAAAAATCAAATCCCTATCAGAATAACACAAAAAAAATAGTATTTAATGCAGCTTCATTCTTAAGCTATTATTTGGATATTAGAAGAAATATGTTCTATCATTTTATTTTATTTTATCAAGGAGACAGTACAATTACCTCTCAAGACATGATCTAAAGTCAACATCCAGAATTAAAAAATTATTTTCATGCACAACACTCTGCCTCTAATGCCAAAGTCAAATTCAAAAAAAGTCCATATACAATTAAACGGCCGACAGCAGCCGCATGAACGTGAGTCGTGAACGAAATTTAGTTTTATTTTCAGCATTTTCTTTCATATCAGTTGTGGCAGTAGAGCCTCCGAATTGATGAGATCGCAACCAACATGAAAGATAATGACATTCCAGTTTTTATCACACAAAGACGGACCTAAAGAGAGTAAAATCACCTACCGATCTTCCTCGTGTTAGTGTTGGTGAAGAGATACATGAGAAGATGTACAGTCCTCAACCCAAAGCTCTGATTATAAGTCGAGAGTGCACTCTGAAGCTCCTTATCGTCAATAAACCCACTTCCATCCCGATCCGCCGCCTGGAAGCACGCGATCACGTTAGGGTCCGTCCCCGGCGGGAAAGCCGAGGGGGTGAGCGCGGCGAAGGGGGTACCGTACGGAGCAGAAGGAGGAGGGGTAGGATAACCGCCATAGGGCTGTTGGGGAGCGCCATAGGGCTGCTGGGGAGCGCCATAGTTGTTACTGGGAGGAGCTGAAGGCGTTGAGTATGGAGTGGGAACGGGCGCGTAAGGAGAAGACTGGTTGGGAGGTGGTGGACCTCCAGGTGGAGGATGGCCGGCGGATGGGTAGGATTGAGACGGTGGCGGAGCGCCGTAGGGGTAGCCGGAGGGATTCTGGTTGGGGTAGTTGGACATTATGGACACACGTAGATGCAAATAAAATTTTGTTCAGTGGAATTGGATAATTTATAGAGCTAAATGAATAAGGGTAGCTTCTTTGCCCCTGTAACTGACCGATATTACGAATTTACCAGTAACTTATATAAATCTCACTCGTTAGTTTCGTATCTACTTCTATGTACAATTAACGTACGAGATCTAATCAATTTTGTGGCATGAATTTTTAATTTGATTTATAAAAATATATTATTGTATATATCAAAATAAATATAAATTGATAATAAGTCTCACGAATTAAGATTTGTAAGACCGTTTCGTACAAGAATTATTATTTTCTATAATAGTAATATTATTATTGTCCAAGATATTAAATCGTGTTGCAAATAAAGATTTGAAATTATTGAATGTTGAAAATAAGAGTTATAAATATTGAAAATTAATGTGTGATGATGTATGTAATGATTTATTTATTTTTAGATTATTTTCAAATAAACTCTATAAATAAGTCTTTCAATTTGTGAAGAAGAACACAATTGAGTAGACAAAATTTTATAAAATGTGTAGTTTAATATGTTTTATGAGTTTGAGATTTTTACTTTTTATCGTAAATTTTTACTTTTAATAAATCGTGTATTATTATTATTATTATCATATGATTTTATTATTGATTTATTTATTACTATTACTTATACTTCAAGGCGAATATGTTCATCAATTCCTTGAAAAGGGCCATAGATAAATTACTATTATTAAATAAAAAACGCGTCTCTCATTAATTAGGATATTTATTTTAAGATTTCCAAATATATCTCATGATTTTCAATAATATGAATTTCCAGTAATTTAAATATAGTGTAGTTTAGGGAATGATAAATTTCTAACACTTTGATCTCTCCATGTATCTTTTTTTTTATTCTCCCTAAACTACACTATATTTCAATTATTGGAAATTCATTTTATTGAGAATCATGAGATATATTTGGAAATCTAAAAATTAATATTCTAATTACACTATCTTTATTTTATTTTTTTCAAATGTTTTGA
Source organism: Primulina huaijiensis (assembly GCF_012295235.1). NCBI lineage: Eukaryota > Viridiplantae > Streptophyta > Magnoliopsida > Lamiales > Gesneriaceae > Primulina > Primulina huaijiensis. Next base: position 17,061,024 of record NC_133318.1, read on the forward strand.
AACAATTTTTCTCTAACTATTTATATATCTATGAGTTCTCAATTTCCATTTCAAAATAGAAAACATGAAAAAAATTGTGCATCTAATATATGAATGTCATTTCATCGATATTTACATGAGATGAATATACAACATATCAAAATTATAATATATATATATACACACAGACACAAAAATTAGTGGAGTAGTTCAAGAAATTATAACCAAAACATTATATGGTAACACTTGGACAAATATTTATATTTTATTAATATAAAATTTGAATTTTTTAAAAACGAAATATATTCGAGCTCAATAATATATGGATCATATTATATAGGGAAATGAGTAAAATCCCTATATATTATATTAGTAAATATACAAAATGTCGATGGCCCCCTTAATCGTCGGCTATGCATGTGCAAGGTGTTGAAATGGCGTGGCCACGTTTAAATACGACTAGTCCTATCTGTACACGCTGGGTTGACCTTGGGAATCCAAGTCAACGTCTTTTTTTTTTAATTTTTTTTTAAAAAATATTAGAGTCTGAAACCAAATTTCGTGAGATTTTTATATCAAATAAACTATAAAAACACAGACAGACAACGATTGAAGGTGTCTTCTCGATATAAAATTGATTGTTGGAAGTAAGTTCACCCAATTTGACAACTTCAACGTGGGACTTTCTGACTCAATTATCAATCTTTGTTTTAGTAGGAAGAAGAAATTGGGATGATTCCTACTACTTCATAGTAATCAAGATTCAAAAAGAAATTATATTATAATGCTAAACATTGTCAAATTTGTAAGCATAAATTTGACTTTCATATTTACAGAATTAAAAAAAAGAAGGAAGATAGGAACAAATTTAAATAACAATTAGCAAATAAAACCACGCCCAACGATAGCAACTTCAGGCTCAAATCCATGAACTACATAACACTAATGAGGTATTCAACACCTTTACATGTGTCTTACTTTAACTAGAAATTCTTTGTACTATTAACTCATCAGATCAAATATTGGTCAAATTTTTTTTTTACCAAATGACTTTAAAACATACGAAAATACGAAGACTAAACAATAAGTGAAAATTGAGAAGGTTAGATCACAAATTCATGGTCATTTGGTTAAATAATCGCGGTAACCAGATATTCTTCAGCAACCACCGAATTAGACGTACACCAGTAAAAATGGACTTCAATTCACGAAGTTTTTGCCTTCCAACTAATGTGAATTCTTGTCATGGTGGTCATGGTCTGTATCACTTTCCATTCAGTTCCTTGGCTTCCATTGCTAACCGATCAACTACAAGATTACAGCAAAGTTTCTTTAAGTCTTGGTCAGGTCAATGAGCATTTTCCGGATCTCCAGACAGGAATGCACCAATTGCAATTGGCAAATAAGTAAAGCGATCCACTTCCACCATAATTTTATATCCCCACAATCCATCTCAAGGTTGCTCCAAGCCTAAATTAAGTTCCCAAACTGAATCAATAGCTAAACCAATACCAAGAACATCGAGAGAGTCACCACACAAGCTCCGCCCAGATCCAAATTAAATCACCCAATCCCACTTGACCGGACGCCTATGCAACTAAGTAGAAGCATACCTGACCGATCGTCTCTAGGTGTACTTACTGTATTGCGATATTTTTGGACACAAAAATAAAAAATAAAAAGGTCATGGGAGGACAGGGAGCTCGACTTTGTTGAATGACAAGAAACTGACCCGCCCATGTTCGACAATACAAAATTTTAAAGGATTTCCTCTGCAACGAATCTCAAGTTTCTCGATTTCCTGTTTCGATGGTGGGCGACCACTGCAAGGGTAACATATCATCAAGAAATATGTCAAGTTCATACAAGAAACAAACCTAGCACTAAATAAAACTGTATTCCACTCACAAGAATTGTATAATTTAGCATCCAATATATTGAACAATGTGACAATTGTCAATCTACTAGAGCTTATTTCCAAAAAGCATATTGGCAACCAAACCAGAAATTTGTTTAAACAATGCCAGAAAGAAAGGGCTAATCTTGCCCAAAAAACCGCACCAGATTTTGAGTTACCTGATGAGGTAAAGCACAAAACATGGACTGCCAGGAGAAGATTTTTTAAACATGCTATTAGGAGGATACACATCATAGATTGGTTTGGTTTCACTGAGTTGCAGTACAGATATCTCCTCTGTGATGAAACTACTGCTAATTGATCCATTTTTCCTTGTCAAGTCAAATTCTCTGGAACCTTCCTCTACGGTAGCATCAGCTTTAAAATTCTTTGAAGACCAAAGAATGCCGTGACGACCAACAATGTAACCAAGATGTTTCAGATGCCTATAGACCTCAAAAGACTCCCAAGAGCATCCATATCTACTCCTGTCCTCTGCTAATTTTCTATACATATCGCTTACAGAAAGAGGAGCACCGTCATCATTCAAGACATCCAATGCCCCAATTTCAACCAAAAACCTACAAGAAAAATCTACCAGATAAATGTAATGGAGCATAATGGAAATTGCAACCTCTATCTAAGAGTCAATTGTTTCTACCAAAAATAAAAAGAAGTAACAGCATTTATGTTTGTTTTCATTGGTTTGCACAAAATAAATACATTACGATGATCTACTCGCAATATACATTGCATTTGTCTAATAAATTTAGGTAATCGACTCAAGGAACCCACCCGAATTATTTTTTATTTTATAAATATTGGTGTTAAACTTGTATCAAAATCATAGTCCTGCCTTTAAGACAACGCATTTATTCCTGATTTTAAACACATTTTCGTAACACCAACATAGCAAACACCAACTTTTTCATCTCATAACAATGCTCCTCAAGTTAATTTGCATATTAAATAGTTTAAATAAAATATTTATTTCATGTGCAATGCCAGATATGTAAGGTCCTGTAATTAATTATCTGCTAATCAGACATAATTAGAATAATTATTTAGTTGTTAAATTAAAATAATTATTTTGCCAAATAAATTCAGGACATGTGTTCAAAATATGTATTTTACAATATCGGAGAATTTTAACTATATAAAATATATTCGGAGTTTAAATATCACACGAGAGCAAAATAAATGTAAAACTGGGATAACTGGGTTCGAGTTACTATTTTTCGTAACCCAATGTAATACACATATATACATACACCATTTTCAGGTGAGATTTTGTTGTGATTACTTGGTTATTTGGAGTGTATTGAGTAAGGATTCGAAGCTTATTTTCTCCACGTCTGTTCCTGCAAATTTCATCCGAGATTTGAGCTTCTCCGGCGAGTTTTCCAGCGACGTTACGCCACCATAATACCGTGAGACCACCCTTGTTCAATCTAGCTACGATTCTCGGTAATAACAAGCTTGAAATTCCAGATTTTGGTTCGAGTTAGGGGCTGCCTGAATTCATATTTTACCCGCTTCGATTTAAATTCGTTTTGTCGATTAAAGTGCGTTATATTAAAGTATATATTGAGTTTATGTTGTAGGTTCAAGTGTTGGACGTGTTTGAGGTATAAATCTTCGACATCAGGCTTGTTTATCGGACTAGCTTGTTCGTATGTTCGAGTATTATTGTTTATATGTTGATTATTAGAGTTTTTGGGATTTATTGGAGCTAGAATTATTTAATAAATCGATTTATTTGAATAGTTGGAAAAGTAATCGAACTATTGTATTATTGAATGATTTTAGTCGAATATTTGATTTCATATGAGAATTGGAGAATTACTGGAAATAATATGTGACTAGGTAGAATATTGAGAATATTGGGACAAAGTTTTGATGATTAAATCATTAAGTTGGATTTTTTATCAAATAAATTCAACTTTAGTAATTTTGAAAATAACTTAAATAAGTAAGATTATTTTAGTTTTATTGGTGAATTATGGAATTATTCGGCTTATTGTTATTATTTTTAGGCCGAGCAGATTAACGTCGACTGTTGTTTATTGTCGAACTTGGCATAGGTACGTTACAGTTCGGTAACATACGACGATAACCTATAAATCTTGTTTTATGTACATTTTATGTCGTTTACATGATTTATGTGAACTGTATGAGTTATTTTGGCAGTTTTATGTTTAGTTGATTTATATGTGCAATTATTTGACATATTTTGTGGCATTTAGAATAGTGCATTTATTATTACATACATGTTGAGCTCTATCGTTCTTGTTACTCGTTTCTCCTGTTTTATTGTATTCCTGGCACACGAGACTATTATTTCGGAATCAGTTGGCGATTTTCGAGTCGAGTTATCCCTGAGACCAAAATTATGATTGTCTATTTCTTTATGCATTTTTCGTGTGATATACACTTGAAATCTTAACATCATACGTTGTTCGTTATTGTGCATTCTTGTTGTATCGTTATCAGATGTTGGAGGCCGAATCGTGAATGTTTGTGTTAGCATCGCGGCGCGTAGGCAAATGTCGTGGATGTTTGTGTTAGCATCACGACATTACGAAAGGGCGGTTTAGTTGCATGAAGATGTAGCTCCCGTGTACGTGTTGCTTTGTTCATGAATTGCATATTTCATTCTATTATATGTTTATGCATGATTTATGATTATTGTTTTTGTTGTTTAACTGTTTCATAGAAGAATACTAACCTCAGTATTTTATATTGGGGGGCTACTGTGGTTGTTGTTGGGTACTATGGTAGGTCACCCGATTAGTTTTGCAGTACTAGGCTAAGGGTTTGTCAGTGGAGCTCGAGAGTGAGATAATATTGCTTGGTTGTCAGAGTTGGAGTCTCCCGGTTAGTTTATTTATATATGTTGGAGCCTTGTCAGTTTTTATGTCAGGGTTTATTTACCGGGGAGTTGCCCCTTGTATCATTATAATTATTTGGAGTTGTTGTGTGTTTAGAACTAGTTTATGTTGCTTTGAGTCTTGCGAGATTTATTGAATTGCTGCTTGTGAATTGTTGATTTGTGCCTGGTTGACACTTGTGTGTGACTGTTTATGAATTCAGCAGCGTCGTCCTTAAGTCATTTTTCTTTTTACAGGTATTTTAAATTTTTGGTATGTCCTAATACTTACGGGGATGTCATGTCGATATATATCTTTTTGACTTAAGGTCCATTTTAAGTATTTTAAACCATTTTTCCGTCGCAGTTTTAAATTAATCAAATGTGTTTGATAATTAATTGTAATTATAATTGGCCTCACAAAATATATGATGTGTTTCTCACAATCAAATGACAAGGAAAAGGAACTAGAAAAATTATTTGGTGCAGTAGCAAATTTATGATGTGGTGCTCTTACTATTACAAAACAAGGAAATATGAGTATAATTATTTAGTGCGGTGTCAAATTTATTAACTAGTTTCATTATCTCGTAAAAATTAGTCATTCTACATTTCACCTCATTTGGCAATATGGAGATTTTTCTTCGCAAAATTTCATTGTTTAAATTTTTAATTGCGAATTCATTTTGATGCCTGATGGGGGATTTGATATCTAGGTTGATCAAAATAAAAGGAATATCTAAATTAATTGCTACTGAGGGTTAAAGATAAAGTGAAATTACCAAAACATTAAGAAACTCATACGACATCATAGAGAAAACCATGATTAAAACAACATCAGAGAGTGGGTTGCATCACATACAGAGTTTCTTCAATCGAGCAATATACTTTTCCACTGCGAACTATCCCAGTTGTGGTCCACATCTTACCCTTTTTCTCCACCACCTCAGCCATTCCCAACTCATCAATCCACAGCGCTCTTGATGCTTCTTTCCTTACCATAAACATCAAGAAAAAACCACCAATAAAGAAACTTTCAAACGAAACATTTTTCATCGGGAAAAAAAAAGAAGCAATCTGGTGTCATTAACTTTTTTTAAGAGGATACCTATATTGCAACTTGGGTATATCTCCTGAGCCATAGGAAAGCTCATCATCATCAACCGAGTCCTCAAAAAATGTCTCCGAGTCACTATCACAGTCATATTCTCCTTTAACAACACTCAAAATTTCCAAGTCATGAGCTTCCATAAATCCAAATTAATGGAAATTCCAAGCTCCTCTTAACAAACACATCAGAAAAAAAAATACACTTACAATGGCATTTAACAAGAAGTTTTAAAGCCTAAACCAATTGGTTCAGCTCAAAAATTGAATTTTCTGAGCTTTAGGTTCTAGCTACAGTGTCAGAATATGAAGTGACAACAGAAACAACTATAGACTTAATTTCATTAGAGTTGAAGCATTTTCGGAACTCGCAGACCATGTTTCAACCAATCAAATAAGCAAGATGATTGATTGAAATGATATTTGGTCAATGAAAGGACAGAATCCATAATAAAAAGAGAGTCATATTTTTAACAATTTTTTAGGATTAGCTTCTTCCAAACATTCAACCTTAATTTTCATCAGCAGCTAGTTTATAATCATAAAAAAAAAAAAAGACGCTCCATCATATACGATGCCTTATACTGTTCCTCAGACATGAGATAAAATGTGACACACACTGCCCGAAAAACAGCCTAAAGCAGCGACTTTTACAACATGTAAACACAATTTTTGGTTTGTTCTAAATTAGAGATAACAAACCAACATATCCAACAGTTTAATTGATTGTGAAATTAAAACTATTAGCAGCCAACGTGAATCAAAGAACAGAAGAGAGAAGCTTTTGAGAGGTCTTTACGTGTATGGGTCCGCACGGAAATCGGTTCTGCTTGGGGAGGGGAAAAGACAGCAAAAAAATGGAGGGAAACCAAAATACGAACTGTGCTCCAAATTTTGCAAGAAAGTGACCGATGTTTCCTTGTCTTCAACCGGTTGTACTTGATTTTCCAGAAACTGCCGAGAACTTTTCCGATACGAACAAGGATTCTTTGTGTGAGTGTTCGACCGAAAGATTTCCGGGTGAGACATTGTGAAGGTCATTATCGAAAAATACTATAAAATAAAATAAAATAAAATGTCAATTTTAGTTGATTTATATTTCGTTAAATAATTATAGTTTTTAATCAGTTTTATTAATTTTAATCCTGTAAATATACAGCTAATATCATTACTAGAATTTATAATTATGTTATAAATACACGTTCATATCACAATAATTTTTTTAAATTATTTAGTTAAAAAAAATGTAGCAATAATATTGATAATTTAATTACATGATTTTCGAAATGACTAAAATTGATTTTAAAAACATATATAATTGATCTAACGAAAAATAAACGACTGAAAATGTCACACACAATATGTATAGACTCTCCCAATTGTTGGACTTTTGAAATATACTGTCATTAACTAAATGCTATAACATTTGGTAGCATTAGTAGAGAGCAATAACTTATTTGGTCCACATGGCATCTCCTTGTCGATTATTGCAACATCAAATTGCTTATATCTGGTCGTTTTCTGCTATTCATCCTTTGATTTTGAAATTCAATAGTGATGCATTTGTAGGCTATTAGCCCGTGAGGGATTGAATGCTGAGCAGCTTGCTCGTGATCTTAAATCCTTTGAATTGAAAGTATAATTTTCTTCTCAGCCCAACCATTTTTTAATATTGTTGCCTCAGATACGTTTATAGTATGTGCAATAAACGTCTACCTTGATTAAATCTCGGATGAAATTTCCAGGAACAGTCGGGGAGAAAATAAGCTTCGAATCCTTACTCAATACACTCCAAATAACCAAGTAATCACAACAAAATCTCACCTAAAAATCGGAGGAAGAACTAGCGCAGAAATGGTTGGAACCGAGCTGCTTTCGGATGTCTTCTTCTTCCGATTCAGCACAGATGGGATGCTGCACTTCTTCTCCGGCAGCTGGCGGCGCGGCGGCCGGAGCTGAGCTTGGACGTGGTCGACGGGTTGCAGGCTTGGGGTTTGGGCTTCTCTTCTTTTTAACTTTAAATTAAATAGAAATGAAAATGGTGTGTGTATATTCTTGAATTTATTTGACAAAAATAATTATTTTAATTTTACAACTAAATAATTATTTTAATTATATTTGATTATCGAATAATTAACCGTAGGACCTTACATATCTGACATTGCACATGCAATAAATATTTTATTTAAAATATTTTTCCAATAATCAAATATTACAATGATTATTATGGTTCTATTATAAAATTAAATTATATAAAATAAAAAATTTGTAATCTACGTAAACCGGTTTTTAATAATAAATGGAACTGATTTTTTAAAACCAAATCTCATAATTAACTGAACCAAATTTCTAAAATAATTCAATTCGGTAATTTTTATTTTTTTACTAGGTGGGTCTCTACTTCTTTATTTATTTCAATTTCAATAAACGAAGAAGTGTTCTTTATCGTCGAAGCAACTAATTATTAAAAATAGTTATAATTCATAAAAATACTCAAAAAATTTAAATTATTAACATTAAAAATTAACATAAATACAGTCTAATGTAAAAAATACAATAAGGTTACGTTTATTTAGTTTGATTAGAGTTTAACTGATCAATTTCATATGTTTACTAGAAATTTTATCAATCATATGTATCTATTTTAATTATTATTAATGAATTATTTTTACTTCCTTTTAATAGGTGTGGTTTTAATCTCACCATCTAATTTGACTCAAAACACTAAAATTACTCATCACTCCTATCATTATATTATATTTTATATCAAGTATTATTTAAACTTCACATATTTATATAAATTGTTTACTAAATGATTTATAATTTATAATTACATATATCCAAATTAAAATAGTTACATTTCTTTAAGTGTGAAAATAATATTTACAAGAACTTTTCAAAAAATTAGAAGAAATAAAATAATGAGAAAATTAACAATAAAATTTTAAATAATTATTACTAACTACAAATATATGGTCTTATATTTGAGATAATGCAATATTATTAAATATTATATTATAAAAAATATTAAGCACTTTAAAAAATATTTCGTTTATATTTATTTTTAATTGAAATGATTATTTTTTGAAATTTTAAAGAACATTATAAAATATTTTAATCATAAATTATTTAAAATAAATAAATAAATAAATAACATTTTCAACTATAATTATCATTTAATTTTATTATACATTAATGAGTAAACTAGGAATTATCATTTAATTTTAATATCAATTCTAATCACAATCAATCAACGTAAACAAATTATTTATCAATAATTATTCCAAATCCCATTTAATTTAATTATATTAATAATCACGCTATATTTTATCTATATAATCCAATTATTTAAAGTAAACGCACTTTAATAAAAGAAATTGAAGCAAATGCATATACGAACACACGTATTCTTTATAAAACTGAAAGCCCACAAACGAAAAACAAGGAGCCAATTTCTATTTTTAGTAATTTTTTCTTGAAACTTCTTCTGCTAAATTATATGAGACGATTCGAATATAATTTCAATTCGCTCCAATACAATCGACATCACTAATTTGAATATCGAAAAAACACACCAAGACACTGCCACAGACGACATAATAGCTTGTATAAACAAGGGATACAGCAGACTGTTTGCGATGCAAGGTGAATTCCATGCTACGTCGACAAGTCACTAAAACATTCACAAGCTACGAGCAACCTTTTCGTACAAATCACGGGGCCAATTTCTATTCAGATTGGTAGCCAGAAAGTTGGCAATCTGCATGAATCAACAACACATAAATAAGCAACCAGAAATTTTGAAAACAAGCAGAAGCAAAACGTGAAACTCGCCTTAGCTCTCAAGGAGCGTAATGAACCATCTGTATCTGATAGAGTGTCCAAACAATGCAGCGCGACTTTGAGAAGACCAGGCACGCAGGCTTGGACATGTGGCGATAAATTCTGGAAAGCATTGGAGACTGAATCAGGAGCCCTAGGATCCAAAGGAAGAAATGGGAGCTTTGCTACCTCCCTCAAGGCATCTAGAAGGTTTCCCAATCTTGAAAGTTTATGGATGGCTAATATTGCCTCCAGCTGTCTTAGCACTGTTTGTTGCTCCATTACATTCTCTCTTTCTTGAGGACTGCAAAACAGAACAGTTGGGGAGAGGAGAGGAAGGGTGTGAATATATTCGGATTGACAAGGTAATTGAGACACAGAAGAAAACATGAATAATAACAATTTCAGAAATTAAGCAAAGCCACCTATAACAATAACAATAAAGTTAAAAGGGTGAGTGGCAAAATACAGAACTGGAAGGTAAGTCACTGCATTGAAAGGAGAATCGAGTTTTTTCATCATGTAATAGCGCATGGCAATTCCACAAACATAAGCCTCGGGTTACTTTAACTGAAAAATATATAGCACATGACGCCATATTAGGAGGCATCCACTAATCACCAACTTGAGCAACATCACCCTTTTAAAACAATTTGCAAGTTTTCATACATTCACACGAAATAATTTGATCTAAAATGGAATTTACACCTTGTAATATTTGAGTATTAGACTCACCACTTTAATACGCACGGGATCTTAAAATCAAGCAATTAAAATTTCAAAAAAGAAACAAAAAATCAAGCATTCAAGTTTCAGCCTTTTTCAAAAAAATTAGCAGTCATCATAATGAAAGAACCTTCACTATAGCATGTTCATATGGATTATGGACAAACCGATAGGTTAAAAAAAAAAAGGAGATAGAATACACTTTTTCTAGCAAGTATGACAACCACCACACCATGGAAGAACAGTTAAAACAACACGGAGGACAAAGTAGATTTAAGATGAACCTGATTTCTGGGTAATACTTGAACATCTCCAATATCTCATTTCCAGAGTGTATAAACCCAGTAATCCTACTTTCACCATCCAATCTACCACGTGATAGGGAACAAATTGCTTCAGAGAGACATTTATTTATAGTTTCCAATGCAGCTGAAAATGCTCCAATTCTCTTCTGAATTTCTATGGCCTGAAATTTGATGGTATATACGTGTTGGTAAAGAACTCGTAAACTTCAGTACAATTAGAAAGGGGAAATATCAGTTAAAAAAAGGGAATTACAACAAGAAGTAAAATGGAAACAAAAACGAATTGTTGCACAGCAAATCCAAATTGTGTAAACAAATATATTTTGATTCTTATTAGAACATGCTGGCAGGGCAGAACAACCTAATTAGAAGTTCAAGAATTCTTACGCAAAGATCCGACTAAATTCGTTTAACATGAAAACTTAAAAAGAGATTACTTTATCATATAAGCCAAACTGCAGACACAATCCAGCTGAATCGAGAAAAACCTATTTAGATGTGAATTTCAAGAATTGTTCCGCAAAGATCCAACTAAATTCGTTTAACATGAAAACTTAAAAAGAGATTACTTTATCATATAAGCCAGACTGCAGACATAATCCAGCTGAATCGAGCAGAAACTGCTGTCTGGTTTTCGCCTCAGTCAAAAATCTTCCCAACTGACCTTCTTCTCCAGAACCTCTCGAGCCAATTAAAAGATAAATCCCACCATCACGTAACAAAATCTCCATCAGCAGTTGCTTTAAAAGCAAGGTCCTGTGCCTTCGCTGATCCATATTACCTATTCCGGTCCACGATAATTTCCCGTCATCGACAGCAGCAGCAGCTTGAACATAATATTCCAGTGCCGTTTCCAAGTCACCATGTCCCAAATAGGCAGCTCCATACTGCCTGATCATACTAGATGCCTCAGCAAAAGCATCCATCACTCCCAACTTTTGACCTGACCCAGAACTTTCTGAGAGTATGCCATAGTCTGACAGCACGATTGATATATGCACAGCATCAACACTATATCCTTCATCTCCTACATCTTTGGACAAATGGTGAACAGCAGGAAGCAGCTGGATGCTCAAAAGTAAAACATATGGATACACCAAAGGATCCTTTCCATTCTTTGTATAATATGAAGACTCAAACTTATTCAGATAAGACTGCAAGTCTTCCAAACTGTAAGGGGATAATCCATCACTTAGGACAGCCGAAGAAGAGGAACCAACAGAGCCAACTCGTACAGCAGACAACATGAACCACAAGAAATCCTCGATAGTATTAAAGATTGTAGGAAGTTCTCTAAGTAATCGATCGATAAGCCTCCTGGAACCAGAAATAATGGCATGCAAGAGTAATTTTTTTTTGTCATATGATGCTCGGCCCGCCCTGTCAGTCATTCGCAATAATTTCTCACATTCTTCTGAAGCAGCAGATGCAGTGTCTGCTGAAACCATGCCTCCAGTAGAGATCCATTCAGCAAGCTATCAAGATAGAGAGCTAATACATCTAAGAAAATAAAAAGGAAACAAGTTTATGTAATAAGCAATTTACAATTAATACCATAGGACTAAAATTCTGTGAAGCACGAGATGTCCGCGAAACTTCTCTAGCGTCGTCATAGTATCCAGTTCTCAGGCAAAAGTATATCTGTTAAACAGTATACCATAAGCAGTTTACAGTTTTAAACTATTGAATATGATAAAAGAGGATCACCAAAAAAATCTTCTAAATGTGCCTGAAAAGTAGATTAAACAAGTCACCAGCATATACAATAGAGTAAGATTACATAAATGGCGAGTCCACAGACAACATGAGGAACTTCACTAGTCATTACCACTAGTAACAAAAAGGGGAATCAGACCTGTTGCCATGTGGTATCTATTGGAGGCTGCCGACGAAAATCATCAGCATCAAAATCAAGCACTCCGTAATCCCGTAAACGGATCTACGGAACAAAAATAATAACAATGAAGTAAATTGTTAGTAACCCTCAGAAAGAGTATATCCAACTGCTTCACATTATTTCAATAATTCATTGAATGATGTAATAGGCTCAAACAAACCCGAAGGAAGGCACGGATTCTTTGAAGATTACCCACAGCTCCACCAAGAGCAGCCTGCAATAACATTAGCAGATAGCATGAACTTTATTTAGTAACAAAACACGAGATTGTATATGTTCAAGACAAAGTTGTATTAAGAATCAGAAACACTACAAAACGTAAGCAAGTATAAAAAAATTTTAGTATTTTAACATTACATCCACTCAGACGAGTTCATATAAGCTGGGCAATAATTTAAGATAAAGACGGACAGCTAGACAAAAAATTGGTAGAAATGAAAGATGACAGAAAGCTACCTGTGAAGGATAATTTTGAATCATATCCATCACATACTTCCCATGTCCCCACTCCAGATGGTGTCGTGCTCCCAGTATTAAGGACATTTTTTTGGAAACATTCCGATGAACATTTAAATGCTCACCCGTTAAGGCCTGTCAGATTCGATATATCCACCACTAAATTTGTTCCGAATTTCATGTAAAAAAAATCATTGTGCACACAAAGGAAATGATGATTTGAAAATCAAGGAAATAAGCACACTGTTTGCAATATACCATAACTAGGTGCCATATTTTCAGCATGTTGACTGACTTTGAACCAGCAGTATCAAGTTTCAGACTCTCATAAGCATTTCCAAAAGCTGCAGCAGGCTGAAATTAAGAAACAATTAGTTTACCCTTACCTAACACACTAAAAGATTGTTTGGGAGAGCTTTTGCTTATTTTTAAGTGATTCTTCTATAGATTATTTTGAAGTAGGCGAGAAGCAAAAGTTGGAAGCGTTTGGAAATCAAAGTCTAAACCTAATACAAGCTAAAGTTTGAGTGTTTGGAGAAAAATTGTTTCCAAACATAATTTTAGTAAAATGACAATATAAAATTTATCTTTTTTAATTATCTAAATTTTGATACTCACACCATAGACAATGTATTTATATAATTATTTTTACATTTTGAATATTTTGTATCAATTTAATTTTTTTATAATACGAATGCATGCAAATTTATATAAGATTGATTAATAAAAATTTTAAAAAAACAAATGAATTTTTTTTTATAAATGCACAAAACATGCAAAAAAATTTAATGGAAATAAAAATTATATAAAAATGTATTGTATATTTTTTAAAATTTAATGTTTGTAATAAATATGATTGGAATTTATAAATTCCATTCGAAACTCTTAAAAACTCATATATAAATAAAATTTAATATTTTAAAAAATCTTCAAAAATATTTATAAAAATTGAGAACAATTATAAAATATGATAAATTTTTAAAAGGTACAAATGTCGAATTGTAGCTTTAAACTATTAATAAAAAAGTTGATGCAGAAAAAACATCTAAAATTTAATTCTAGCTTTTAGTTAAAAATCATAGAAGTTGAAGCAGAATATGGTATTCCCAGACATCCCAAAGCATTTTTACTCAGCTAGAAGCCAAGAAGTGCTTCCTAGAAGCTCTCCCAATACTCCCTAAGTCTGTTGAAGTGCCTACCAAAAATAGAAGCACTTTTTTGTACGACAAACTTGAACAATAACTGATGAGTACAGACTTAAAGCATAAAACTCGAACAAACAATTAACATGTATACATCATATTGTTTATTTGTGAACACTTGGTTTCTGGTAAAACTGTTTAAGCTCTTACTACGGCTCAAAAAGCTTACTTTGAAGGCTATGCCACGCTCCCTGGCACTGTTAAGATTTTTCACAACTTCCGCATATACGACCGCCTTTTTTTCTAGTACAGGTTTATTCCCCAAAGTTGCCAGCTCCATACCTGATGGGGTGGATGAAACCTGAGGACTAGAAATAGCAGGAACTATTTGACCATAGCGAGCAACCACCCCAGGGCTAGAATCACTTATATTTTTCTTTGGTAGGGTCGCAATTCGGCTCAGACTCTGCAGGAAATCTCTTTTTTCTTTTCGCCAATCTTCCTGCGGAAGAAGTTTTACATGAGAAAAAAATTGCCAGAAATATAAACACTATCCTTATGTTCTGCAATCAGATAAGATTAATGAGAATGCTTAAAAAGAAAGAGAATACGGATCTTATTCTAGAATCCAGACACATATACCTCCAAAACAGAAATCATATAATCATTAAAACTTCTAAGATTATCTTTCTGAGCTTCCTGAACAGCTGAGACCATTGCCATTTCACGGACCTGAGTCACCAATCACAATGTCAATTATTAGAAAATTCTCGAAAAACCTTTCCTTTTGAATATTTGTGCATGTTCTTTCTGAATTATGCATAAACGTGACAGAATGAACTACCTGCTGTAGATACTCTTCGACAGTAGTAGCCTCAGCAGGAAAGACATCTTCATATGTTGTCTTTAAAACAAAAAAGAGCAAAGACAAAAGACCAAACAGAAAAAATTACATAAACATCATAAATAAACTCAGGAAACATAGAGTCGGAAAAAACTTCACAGCACTGTTTGTAGCATGAAAAGTTACAAAAGAGAGCTATCGGTATCAATTTCTGGCAAAGCAACAATTAAACGAATGTAATATACAAGCATCCATATTAAAAATGTATCCTTGATATAAGGATTTCTATATTTGAGGTGACGCATAATTTATTACTCAGAAATGATTTGAAAAAGAAAAAAGTCCAGAAACATAAATAGAGTAAATGGTGCTTGCAAAATTTTATTACTGTTGAAGCATTCTTCTGATGAAAACTTCGAAGAAGGCTTCCTATGCAGATCAAATAAATGATTTTATCAGGTATAAGCACAAGCATCGAAGCATTGATATTTTTCATTGAATTCTTTAAGTTACAGAGAATATATAAATTTAATCAAGGTAGACGTCTCAAAAAATCTTAGGCCACTTACATCTGAACAAAATTAGGAATATTATCGGGAAGATGTTTCTACTTGCTAGACCTATAAGTTGGTTGCAACCATTTGAACGTATATCGTAATAACATAAGCACAAGAAATTTTCCAGAAATATCAGTATTTCTTGAAACTCCTATCCTCCTCCTCTGTTCTTTTCTTGAGTCAGGAATGTACAAAACACCATTCCATTAGTTCCAAGGTGGCATTGCACAAATTATAAACGTATCTGAGGCAACAATATTAAAAAATGGTTGGGCTGAGAAGAAAATTATACTTTCAATTCAAAGGATTTAAGATCACGAGCAAGCTGCTCAGCATTCAATCCCTCACGGGCTAATAGCCTACAAATGCATCACAATTGAATTTCAAAAGCAAAGGATGAGTAGCAGAAAACGACCAGATATAAGCAATTCGATGTTGCAATAATCGACAAGGAGATGCCATGTGGACCAAATAAGTAATTGCTCTCTACTAATGCTACCAAATGTTATAGCATTTAATTAATGACAGTATATTTCAAAAGTCCAACAATTGGGAGAGCGACAAAATTTGAATTATAGTAATAATTAAAAAAAACAAATATTCTTCAAGAACAACAAAATGGGGAAAAACTGGCAAAATTAGATGCATACACCAGTAAAATTGAAGTCTAAAACAGCAAAATTCATTCACCTGGTGGCAGCAATGGACTGAGAAGGAGCTTCAGTTCGCAAAGTTTTTGCCTTCAGCTTCTTCGACAGGGCTTCCAACTGATCCAAATTCCTCTATTTCCACCCAAAATACGTACAATTACAATAGAACCATCTTATTTCATGTAAAAAACGACAAGAAAATCTTTCGTGCATCATTAAAATGGAGACCTGAAGCGGGGGGAACTGAGTGGACGGAGCAGCTTGTTCGAGAAGCTTCGAAGAGGAATGCAAAAGGTCAGTCCATCCAGCCATGTCTGTGTCGCTCGCCATTGCTCGGTGAAGAAATTCACGCACAACACACTCTATACTACCGAATGGCAGTACAGTGTTGAACGAAAGAGAGAGAGGGGTTTTGGAGCTAAAAAAACCCTAAATCTCTCATATCATTTAATTTTTCAAAAAATATATAATTTTACATTCAATAAATTAAAAAACAATCAAAATATTTCATTTGGATAAAAATCGGTAATTTGGATTTTTTTAAAAATGGTTCGATCCAAACTATCTTAATTAAGAAAACAAAACAGTTCGAAACATATCGAGGAGAAATATTAAAATTAGATTTTATTACTACATCACCGGCTCTGAACCCAAACACCTCCATTAAGTTCCCTTCACATCCGCAACCAATTTGCAACTCACTCTCCTAACTCAGGCAGCCACTCGCGGCTCTCCTCATCTCACTTTTGTACATTGAAGCTCGCATAATTGTGATGATTCATGATTCGATGATGTCTTGTGTTGTTCAAGATTTTTTTTCGATACCAAAATGCTGAATCTTACGTCTTCCACAGTGTTTCGGCTTTGGCCATTTTTTGCTTTTTCTGAAAGAGAACGGAGAAAATTACTTTTTAAACAAGTTATGATGAAATTCTGCAAGATATAGATGTTAGTATGGTATTCTTTTGTTTTGTCTTCGAAAATCTTAGGTTAGAAATTGGTGAACCAGATGGCTATGAAAAAATAGTCGAGACAAAAATTTGATTTTTTCCTTAAAACGATATTGTCTTGTCTCGATGCTCACGGTTGTTGGTAATTCGTTTTCCAAGATACAACGACTAAGACTTTAAAATAGTAGCAATACAAATTTCAAAGAAACACGAACTTGAAATGTTTAAAACGCTGTCAATATGATATGCAAACTTTCTAATTTCGAATTTTAAGCGTTAAATTTAAAAATTCAATTCCAACAGTTTATATCTTGTAAAACTTGGATTTAAGCGCAAATATTTAAAAAACTTAAAACTAGAAGACAACTCCCGAATTTAATTCCAAACTTCGAATTTAAACGTATAAGTTTCGGATATTTTCTCAGACCAAAACTTATTATTATACGTTATTATTAATGATATATTAATATATTATTACTAATTTATTATATTATTAATATTATTTTCGAACGAGTTCAAACATTTATACCTAAACCGAAAAAATCGACTGCCTCAACCGGGAAAAGTTGCCCCAATAAGATATCAACACATATTAAATTGAAGTAAATTAGAAAAAAGAAAGAAGACAGGCAAGCAGAAAACATGTGCCATATTTGACATGCCCAGGTTGTGAGTGGGCCCGGCCCGACAAGCTCTTCTTCGACACCGACTCCCAAATTCATATCCCCTCTCTCTCTATATATACCCCCTTCCACCGCATTGTAACGCTCTCTATTTCTTCTCTCATACTTCTCTACAGCTAAGATTCTAGAGATGGAGCTGTGAAGAAATCCCCCTAGACCCACAAAAACCCGGGTTTGATTTCAAGTTTCTTGATTTCTTGATCCGGATAGGATGTCGGATATATACTGTACCGATTGCAAGAGGAATACGGAATTGGTGTTTGATCACTCTGCCGGGGACGCCGTATGCTCCGAGTGTGGGCTTGTACTCGAGTCTCGTTCAATTGATGAAACTTCTGAGTGGAGAACCTTTGCGGATGATTCAGGCGATCACGACCCGAACCGTGTTGGCGGACCCGTTAACCCTCTTCTGTCTGACGCAGCGCTTTCGACGGTTATATCTCGGGGTGGTAATGGGTCGACGGGTGATGCGTCGCTGACCCGGTTGCAGAACCGGGGAGGTGATCCGGATAGGGCTATTTTGTTGGCCTTTAAGGCTATATCTAATATGGCTGATAGGTGTGTCTGTGTGTTGTGACCATATTATATATATCTTTTTGTACGTTTTTGTTCAGTGTCATGTGAAATTTGGAGGATTTGTTGTTCGGGTGAAGATTTAACATTAATCTATAAGTTTTTAGTTTGTTTTGAATCTGTTTGACGATACGTGGTTGTAAGATTGTACGATCAAGACTTTACCTTTTTTCGAATGAATTCGTTCATAAATGATGCGGGTAAGATGATGCATTGATCTGTGTATTTGTGCGAATACATGGTTAGGTGTGCCTCTTTTTTAGGAGTTGTAGGTATCATAGTTCCTAGTCAGCTGATTTTGATGTTTTATGTTCGAAATATGTCTTGTCCAATCACAAAGGAAATTATGTTGTGATGATCTATAAATGATAGTTTAGGTGTTCGGTAATCTGTTAGTTTGGGGAGTTTCTCCCCATGAAAGTGCCTAATTAGTTGATACCTAAGTGAGCGAATTGGTTCTTGGTTTAATTCTCATTTTTATGAGCTATTATAATTGATGTTAATAATGTAATCGTGAATACAACTAACTGTAACGGTTTTTGCCTGTTTTAGGTTGAGCCTGGTCACAACCATTAAGGTGCGTGGATTTATACCCAGATTTTCTTGAATCGAGACTGGACTCTATGCATGATTCATTCATTGAAGTTCTACATATCAAATCCTATCACTTGCCTTCTCCATATTTAATACCTCTCCATTATTGTCTATCTATAGTTCCTTTTCCTTTTGTGCATGAGCTTACATGTGTGCGACTTTTTTCTTTTGTTGTTGTCGATTTTATCTTTCTTTTGTTCATCATACATAGCTAAAATAAAGGTGCTATGATTTGCTGTAAATGGTTGAGATGAAGTGTTGCCTTGTAATTATTTTATGATTTATTTAATCTGTGTGCGAATATAAACCAAATCCGATTTCTTCTATCTGTGTGCAAATATAAACCAGTACGTGGTTAAAATTGAGGGACAGGCTGTAAATGGTTGAGATGAAGTGTTGCCTTGCAATTATTTTATGATTCATTTTATCTTTAGGCAAATGTAAACCCAAGTTCTCAAGATATCATATGATTCACTTTTATCTATATATAAACCACATGGCATTTTGGGTGAGTAAAAGTTGGTGTGCTCGTGCAAAAAGCTTTTAAGTTAGCAAATATTGAATATCCATTCAATTTAAATCATTTTCCTTTTTGGCATTTTGGCTTATGTAGAAATTCTTTTACCTGTGCGAAAAGCTGTCTAGATTACAAACATTGAGTTTTTTTGGTACTTTTATTAAAGGATCGGGCTAGTGAAATATATAAAAGGTTGGAAGATCAAAAGTGCACAAGAGGAAGAAATTTAGAGGCTCTTGTTGCGGCATGTATTTACATTGCTTGTCGGCAAGAAGGCAAGCCACGCACTGTGAAAGGTGCTGCCATATTTAATTGCACATGTTGATAATCGTCATTTGCTGTTACCCTGTGCATGACGTACTCTAAACCTGTGGATCTCGATTAGAGATATGCTCCATTGTTGCTGGAGCTACGAAAAAAGAAATTGGCCGAGCGAAAGAATTTATTGTGAAACAGCTGAAGGTGGAGATGGGCGAATCAATGGAGATGGGCACCATTCATGCAGGGGACTACCTGGTGAGTTGTTATTTAAATGAATTAGATAGTTCTTTAGCTATGGAATCTTTATATTTAGTGATGTATATTTTTATTTCAATTTTGTGAGTTATCTTGTCCTTTTTTGCTTTTACAGAGACGTTTTTGCTCTAATCTTGGTATGAGCAATGAGGAGGTCAAAGCTGTCCAAGAAACAGTCCAGAAGTCAGGAGACTTTGATATAAGGTTTTCTGTCTTTTTTGAGTCAAAATTTTACACCTTCTTCTATTGTTCCAATGTCTTATCATCCTGTCACCGCGGTGATCCAGCCTTGCTATTTATGTATCCAAATTTATACCTGAATTTCCAACAAAATCCCATTTCTACCCATTGATGGCAATAAAGTTGGAGAAGTATATAAACATGAATTTTGATTGGTAGCTGTTGATTATGAGTATGCCTAGAAAGAAAGAAGACGGGGAACTGAATAATATTAAATATTTCGGAGAGGAGAAGATTATCATTTTTATTTTCTTTTCATAATGTCATGATACTTTTTTCGTTGCTTCAACATTCAACTATTACATCCTCACAGTTTTTAGGTAAATTAGCCTTTATGTAAGCCATGCATCTTTTCAAATTGCGCTTCGAAATGAAATGAACGATTTGTAGATTTTATAGATGTTTTATAGTATTCTTATATTGTTGATGAATTAGCTTCTTAGGGGAACTACCATTATTCTATGCTTACAGGAGGAGTCCTATATCAATTGCAGCGGCCATAATATTTATGATTACCCATTTGTCTGTGGATTCAAAAAAACCATTGCGAGGTATTTGAATGTTTTCCATCGTTTTTATTTGCTCGTGATCCTTGGTTTAATACGGTTGTCTTATAAGTTTCAATGTATGGGCCATGTTTTGAGGCCATTTTTTCCAAAGCTTTCCTCGTTCACGGGTAAATAGACCACATATCTGATGAAACTGATTCGTCTTTTATTTCAATCCGAATTCCCTTCCAAACTGGTGTCATATCCTAAGATTTCATGGATTCCTCCGTATCGGGTTGAACCCAGATGTGTAATTGTACTGCATAGAATGCTTCTCATAATTTCATATGAGAGCTTGAGTTCGAATTTTTTAATATTCTTGAAGCTCGAAAAATGAATTATTTCAAGCTTGAATATGGCTCAAATTTAGATCGATTCATTAGATTCGAAGTTACTCATAGAGGCTTAATACAGTTAAGAAACTCGAATTACTATTCGAACTTGTTACCTTGTTTAAATTCTAAATATATTTATAATAATAGTAATAAATATATATAATCTTGTGAGTTATTAACAAATTCTTCGGCTCTTAGAAATATGTTGGAATATTTTGGAGTCCACCAAAGTTCGATAATTTCAAATCGGAACTGAATAATATTTGAACTTAGTTAGGTTGAGTAGCACATGGTGTCTCGATATTTCTATGTTTCTGGCTAATTTATGTGATTGTCATCATGCTTTAGAGATTGTATTTGTGTTCCGGTCCATCGGAAATCTCAAATGTTATGCCTGCAGATATCTCTATCGCCACGACAGTTGCTGAAGGAACTATCAAGAATGCCTACAAAGATCTTTACCCCCATGCTGCCAAAATAATACCAGAATGGTATGCCAAGGAAAGAGACCTCAAGAATCTTAATAGTCCCAAGGCCTAAATGAGTTGCTTTTAGTGATGAAAAAAATGGACATGTATTGTGTCATTTTAGTTTAGTCGCCTGGCTAGGTACATACGTGTAATCTACAATTTTTACTCTTGTTGCTGCAAGTTACAGGTTTCCAAAATTGAGATGGACATTATAATTCACATAATTGGGTGTTCAAGCATTATTTGCCTGTTTCTTACAGGAGAACTTGTAGGAAATATTGATTTTCAACTTTGATACTATACGATGGGACATCTTTGTGAAGTAAGAGTCATTTATGAGGATACCATCATGTATTGTGAATAGTCTTGTTGAGATATGATAGTATGGAATATGGGAGCAGTTCCTCAAATTCGAAGAAAAAAACACAGAATTATTTTCGAAAATGCAAGTATGTTGTCCAACATTCTCATCGAAATTGTCGGTTGAATCTATGCCATACCTGAAGTAAATGTATGTGTAGCATAAATTGTCCCTAAATTGTCTATGAGAAACCTCACAAGATTAGGTGCAGTGAGTATATCATATCGAGAGTAGGTTGTGTAACGTGCATGGCATGAAGAATTACAAAGGAACAAAATGCATGAAATAAAATTCACTTGCGAGTTACTACAGGTTATGGCTATATTTGAACACCGATTAAATTAATTTGGAAATCAAGGAATTTATATTAATGATAAGTATTTGTTTCAACTTATTTAAAAATTTTCGGATTCATGCATTAAAATTTTCGATCTACTTCAATAATTTTTCAGCTTCAACAATAAATTTCAAATCTTTAATTTAAATAAAATAAATAATCAGAAACCCATTAGGCCATTACTCAAATCTATGTACGAAAATCCCAAATAAAATTGCCAAATTTTTCAAGAGGTATTATTAACTTTTAAAAAATGTTACAATGTGCTGCAAAGAAAAAAGAAATAGGGACATTATTACTTGTGGGAGACCATTCTGAATGTATAGTACAACTCACACCACTACCTGGAAAATACATGGCATATTCATCTACCTTTTTTAGATATTATGAAAATTGAATCAAATTTGGAACGAGGCATCGGAAAAATGCAAAAATACAAGCCCTACGGTGAGCATAGCAATGGAGCTTACACTCATTTATTTGCTTCGATTAATTCTCTGTACTCTTTCTTCATCTTTACACCCGATATAGTCCTGCATGCAGAATATGCAAATGATGACTGATAAGCCTCGTGGTTTTCATTTACAACACCATTGAATCGAGTTGATGTAAAAATACTTGGCATAAGGAATGCAGTGGGACAAGTAGAGGTGAGGGCGGATGATTTATTTGGGTGGAGGACGCGAAACATGAATTCAAAAAAGAAAAAGATGATATAAAACATACTTGAGCATTTCTTTGTTCTTGAAAAATTGTACACAAGGTGTACCCATGATTCCAGCGGCCTCCGCAATCTCTGGATCTTCCTCAATGTCAATCTCAACAAAGTGGACACTCTGGTCGAATTCATCTATTACCTGCCAGACCAGTTCAGAGCACAGTTCTTCAACGACCAATATAAACTGTGGATTCAAATTTTTAAGGTGTGCATCATAATCAAATATAAGCACTTTGTGTTTCATAGTTCTCTACGTCATCTGCTTTGGTAGGGTCCACCAGTCTTCAGATTTCGTTTCTTACAAGAATCACAGACACATTATAGAATAGCTATTTTTGGGTCCAAATTAAAAATATTATTTGGGACATAATAACGACAATTGAATCAAGGTGATGAAAGGAAATATTACCCCCTGAATAATAATTACCTTCAAAGAAATTTTTTCCTATATCATATCTATTCTTACAACTATCACAAATGGTAACGAGTCTCGTCTAGAAAAATAAAGCATTATACATCACACAGGCCAACATGTTTTACCTAATTATTTATTAGAAACCTCTAAAAACAAAGCCAAACATTAGATGAAAACAGAGAGTAAGAAAACTGTGAATGTAACAAGGTACATAAATAATTATTTTATGAAAAATGGGTGAATAATTTAGAGACAGTTTCTTCTCAAGTTGGAGTGAATGACTCACCTTGCTAAGAATTGGTTTCAATGTCCGACAAGGACCACATGTAGGTGCTGTGTATAGAACGCAAACAACTCTTTGGCTTTCATGATACAACTTCCGTAAAGCATACTGCATAGGGAAAAAGACTTAAAAATTACAACATTAATTTCAATAAGCGGGGTGACTTTAGAAGCTTATGGACCCGGGTCTCATACCTGGCCCTTGTGCTTTGTGAGTGTAATATCAAAACCTTCTATTACATCTCTGTCAGTGAGTTCTTTCTTAACCTCTTCGGTGGCCGGCTGCAAAAGTGAAACAGATGGAAACAATATATTATTCACCACATTTAGATTTTACAATTGCAACACAATCATCGATTCACATTTGTCCTTTTGCCTTTCCGGTGACTTTGCATAAGACTATTAACATGGTTTTGCACGTTTATTTACACAAGCCGATTTTAAGCTGAATATGGTCCACAGAACCTTAAATTATCTGCAGAAGGCAGCTTAAAAACTACAGAATCGGAAACTCTCTCACAAATGTAGTTGTTTTTTTGTGCATGGGAAGTGTGTCCTGATGGACAAATATTCTCCATTAGCGGATCCAAAAATTTTTACCTACCTGGTGAAATTCGATCAGCAGACCTTTGCTTGTTAGATACCTTTCCACTGATAAAGCTGCAATACATCCTGATCCAGCTGCCGTTACTGCTTGTCTCCATTCATGATCCTAGTCACAGATAACAAAATTGTGATACTAAAACAGAAACAAGAGAAGCATAACTAAGATGGATGCAACTGAAGAATAAAAATATAAAACTCAAACTAAGAAATCCTTGTTGCAGATGCTTGGTCTCAATCAGGCAAATCACATGGACATACTAGCCATAATATTTTATATTATACCACTCACAAACTCTATTATGAAGAAGTTTCGCAGCAAAAATTATAGGCGAAAATGAACCATGTCCAACATTTTGCAATGCATGTCTTAGGGTAGAAATGAAACAATACACAAAAGACACAGGCATAGAACTTACAAACAAGAGCTCTCAATGAAATACAGAGCCAGATTAAACTCAACAGAGATGTTTTATTGGGAGAAAAAACGTGCCTATAACACAATGGGAAAACCATCCTCAACTGGAAAATCCAACACTAAATTGATCCATGGATGATTTGGGGAATAATGCCTCAAGCATGTGTCGGAGCACTGAGACCTGTACTTTGAGTGCAGAATAGACTTTCTCCAAGCATACAAATATGGATTATGCACCAAGTCAAATTAACAAAGCACAATTGTAACAAATAAGCATAAATAGTATGGAAATATTAATCACACTGAGATGATGCAGGAAAATAAATATTCTAGACATATTTTACCTGCACATCTCCAGCAGCAAATACACCTTCCACCGAAGTATTTGCAGAACCCTCGTCAACCAAAATATAGCCTGCGGCATCAAGATCAACTTGTCCTTCCAACAACTGGCTATTTGGCGAATGACCTATTCCATAGAACAAGCCTTTTGCGTCTAAAACTGATTCTTCTTTAGTATTGACGTTTCTGATCAATATGCCCGACATCTGCCCTTTCGTGTTGCTGACGACATCCACGGTTTCAGCATTGAAATGGACGGTGACATTTGGGTTGTTAAATACTCTGAAACATTCGCCATAATCAACCTGTTAAGCAAACATTCAGGGACCTGAAAGACAGTCAAGAGAAAACATACATGGAAGACATGCAGAAAATTCAATTAGTTGGCACAAAATTTAAAATATCATGAATAAAACATGAAAACAGAGCCCATCCAGACATCATAATGCCACAAAAATCAAGAGGAGCTATTCAAGTGCTTTGACCTCATAAACTATCAACATCAATATTTCCACTTCGTGGTACAACCAGGAAGCATTAACCAACAATGGCTAAGCGAAGCAAAAATCAGTATAAAAAAGATACATCATCAAATTCAAGACACCACATCTCAGTGTCAAAGAGACAGAGCTATATACTTCTAAATGAAACAAATATATGCATTCTTCACAAATCAATATATCTTTCTTCATGAAGTTGCAATTTGCAACAATAGTCATCACAGACTTCAACAAATATGAAAAAAAAAGTGAACGTTTATTTCACTTCCAAACAGGTTGAGTTGCTCGACCAACAATTATTTATTGATTTTTTAGATTCACTATATAGGAGGCAGAATTAGTATAATAATGTGGAAAAATTAGAACTGCTGTTTTACACCTCTATATACATACGTTAACAAGCCACTGGCCAACTTGATGAACTGAGCATGAATACACATAACCCTAAACGGAAAACCTATTTTTCTTTCTGTCATTAGCTTTCAAGAGAAGATCCGTTCACCGCAAATAGATATCCAATGCAAGAAGAAACCTTAATAATAACATTGCCAGAAAAGTGCATAGGAGAGAGAATGACTGGGTTCAGGTGCCTTATTACATCTTATGCAGCGTAAGAATTAGCAAAAGAAAGGAAGTTCAGGATATTCTGGAGATAAATTTAATGTGAAAACTCCAAATGTGCGCAAAAAGAGTAGGAAGAAAGAACCAGATTGATTAGCAAAATTTTACTGACATTTGAAAGTGGAAAAACTAATTAAAAAAGAGTTCCCCACATAGACAATAATATTCCACTAATGATTTTCAGATTATTCATTAATTGAATTAATTCATTACAAGAGCAAATCAAACAACATGAGCAGATGCGTCAGAAGTATACAATCTTGCTCACCTATCTTGCATTGCTTTTGATGCCCTCAGTTGGTCCTTACGAACAAGCAAGTGGACAAGACGAGCATACTTGGTCAAGTATAATGCTTCCTCTGTGGCTGTATCACCTCCACCAACCACAGCAAGGACTTGACCTTTAAACAATGGGGATGCCCCATCACAGATTGCACATGCACTTATTCCTCTACTCCAGAATTCATCTTCTCGAGGTAATCTCAGCCTCTTTGCAGTTGCTCCAGTAGCATATATGATACTGTTGCATTTTACCTGAAAAACAGGACAACCAGTGGTGCAATTCAAGTTTTTACGTACAATTTTTTTTGTCAAATTTGCAATAGTAAATCTGTCATCAGATGGAAATCGTGCTCCTTAAATGATGACTTAGTAAATTGGTGATATCTTAACAAAAGAAGAGCTAAAAAACTACAGTTTCTATAAGTACACATATTTAAGTATTATTTAATCATAATATTGTTGAATCAGATGACACATAACATTCACAAGGGTTTATGGACCATGCAACTTCAAATGTGTATTTAATAGTGTGAGGGTACTCGATATGAAAACTAACATTTGTCAGATGAAATGGCTATTGGATACGCAACCTAAAACTTCAACAGGTGGATGAAGTAATGCCATAAAATGTAACCGTCTGAGCTACTCCAGAGAATAGCATGGTATTATCATGCTGATCCATTTTAGGAGAAACATGACAACACAACCAATATTTCAAATGCTACGGATCCTCACCCAGACACTGTGGAAATCGCAGGCATTAAAATAGCGTATATACTAAATAACAACATAAGAATCATATTTATCAAATGTTGAAAAGAAAACTTCACGTGAGAACCTCATATTTCTATTTTATATCAAGTATAATGCATAATGCCCTCAATTTCATGGCAAGATGAAATTTTTGTCCAACTAGTGCAACATTTAGTGCTGGTTATCAAAGATGCTATCCACTGCAAGAATGTATCACCTTGCGATCACTACTTTTCACTGTAAAAGGTCTGTTATTCACGTCAATGAATTCGACATCTTCTTGAAACAATTCAGCTCCCCAACGCTCAGCTTGCCTTCGCATCCTAGTCAAATGAGGACAACCAAGACAACAATCTTCTTTCCTTCAACGCAAATAATGTGAATATCAGTAAGGACCAATGACGGTCAGATATATACCTATCCATTAAGTCTGGACCAGTTATTCCATCTGGAAAACCAGGAAAATTTTCCACTTCAGTGGTGGTCATCAATTGGCCCCCTGGAACACCACCTACTTGGTATCCCTCAAATACTACAGGCTTCAAATTAGCTCGAGCCGCATATATAGCTGCTGTGTACCCTGCAGGACCTGATCCTATAATTACCACATTCTCAAGATCCTGGTCTGCCAAAGGAAAAGAAATCAATACATTTAAAGAGTATATACATAACTAAATTTCAACTCAAACTCTGAAAATTCCTTATTTCTGCATAAAAAATGAATAACACAGCGATCAGGATTTGTGCTTATAGCAACATTTTGCTTCTAATCAGAACAAACCATTGCTTGCAGCCTCAACAGCAGAAAAATTTCAACCTAACCTCAAAATGCACAGAACTTTACTGAACTATAAACAGAACCAGGCTGCATTAGCACACCATAAACATAATAAGAGACCTGAAGAGGTAGGCTGTTCTTCCGCGGAGGAGGCGCGAAAGGTGCGACCAGGAAAACGGCGAGTTAAGCGAGTCGAAACACCAGCTGAACCGACCCGATAGTCCGGCCGGCGCGCTGAACCACCTTTGAAGAAGATCAGATTGGCCCGAGCTGGAAGAAGAACGCTGTAGAGAGTGGAAGGGGTGGCCATTGAGGAGATAGGTACTGGCTGAGCCGATTGGGCGGCGGCTCGTATCAGGAATCCCGCCTCGAAATCAGCTCCGGCTCTGGATACGACGGAGTTTGCTAGCTTGGGAGAGGGAGCAATGGCCATTGGTTTTGGAGAATGGATAACATGTTGAACATATAGTGAGGTCCAAAACCAGAGGCTTATTAGTATTTGTTCTCTTACTCATAATTTGTACCATATTTTTCTAAATAATAGATAATTATTAAATCAATTGTAAATCTTAATATATAATTTATTAAATATTTTGAAGAATAATTTTCATTTTAGATTTTAATGTGTGTATGGTTTAAGAAGGAATCAACCTTTTTTCTTCAATAATTTAAGGCAAAAACTTGTGTGAAACGATCTCACAGGTCATATTTTGTGATACGGGTCTCTTATTTGGGTCATCCATGAAAAAGTATTACTTTTTATGCTAAGAGTATTACTTTTATTGTGAATATTGGTAGAGTTGACCCGTCTCATAAATAAAAATTCGCGAGACCGTCTCACAAAATAATTACTCTATAATTTAAAGAGTTTGTTAGATAAGCTTATTTTTCAAGCTCTAATAATAAAAAAATACTTGTTTACGCATAGACAATAAATAGAAATAAATTTGCATAATGTTATAAATGTTGGGTACAACTTTTATAGGTAACTAACAAAATGTGAACTTTTAATATCCAAAATTTAATGAATAATGTCATGTAAAGTTTAATTAGTCTATGACCGTCGAATCGAACGTATGTCGCTTTACATAACTAATATTAATAGTTAGTTATAATGATGTAACTTCAATTCTTTTAACCTTTACAGCAGCTAAAACACCACATTTTAATTAACGTAATGATATGGACAATTCTTATTTCTCAACAATTTTCTTTACAACGATTGCACGCATTGCAATATTTGAAAATCGAATATGTGATCTTGTTCTGATACCAATTATATGATAAAAAGCTTATCGATTTAAAAAAAATAGCTAATTGTAACGATAAAACTTTTTGTAAAAAAATCTAGTAATTCAAACATCATTTTTCAATTACTTTCACATGAAGACAATTATTGTTTCCCAACTGAACTGATGTTCAATAAATTGTAAAGGGCTCTCTAGTTAGCTTAACGACATGATTTAATACTCACAGCTTATAGAGTATTGAATTTTTTAGATTAGAAAAAAAATTATATATTGTTAGGCAAAGCATGCACATTAAAAAAGAAATGAATTGACAATTAAATTGGAAGTCAATGAATCTCAGCTGCCGTATGATATTAAGAACCTTCCGACACGTTTTGATTAGTGAATAATACTCAATTAAAAAATACTTAGATATGAAACACTTCTCAAAATCCAAAAAATATAAAAGAAAAGTTTTTTTGTCTATTAAAAAACAATAAATACATTAAATTACGCACTTACCTGCTCATCCATTTTTTTTTAAAAAAAATAATAATCATCAACAATTGTAACACCAACACCATTATATTAGACTTTAAATAATATATTTCACAATATTTTTTAAATTTATTAAAAATAATTTTATTTTTTAATCAAAAAATTCTTCAGTTTTTAACCATCGGAAATTTTTTTGAAATAAAACTGCAAATATACATGTTATACGATCAGAACATTTATATTGTACATCAAGGGTACAAATTAGGGATGATAAAGGGGCGGGGCGGGGCGAGAATGCCTTCCTCATCCTCGTCCTCGTCCTCGTCCTCGAATATGAAACGCGTCTCGATTCTCCCATCAATCCCCGTTTTTTCAAATTGGGGATTCCTCGTCTCCGTCTCTGCGGGGATTAAGTTTCCAACCCCTTCCCATATACTGTTCTATCTATTTGGGAAATCCTCACCCTCGACTCTGCGAGAATTAAGAAGGTATTTGACTAAATTTATTTAAAACATCTTATAAATTGTCAAACAATTTATTTTGATAGCATATAAGTTGTTTGTAACTTTTTTATCAAACAAATTATGGAACTTAACTCCTGAAACAACTTATAAGTTGTTTTTTAGAGCTTATAAACTCTGCAAACCACCTCTAAATCTTCATGTATGTCCCTATCCTCGTTTCAAATAGTCTAGAAAGATATTGGGACAAATTTGTCATCTTCATCCTCGCATCCCCAACCCCGCAGAGATTAAATCTCCATCTTTGTCCTCACGATCACCGCTTCAAATACCATTTACTTAAAAAATATTGATTCAAAAATCTAATTGCATATATAAATAATAATATTACTTAAACAATACAAACATTAATAATTCACGGTTTAATATAAAAGAAAAAAGAAACAAAATCATTATCAAGAGTGAGATCGTGAACGAGATTTGAGGGTCCCTTTTTTTTCCCTCTAATTTGTTACTTGTTAGGAAAAGTTATATTATTATTATTATTATTATTATTATTATTATTATTATTATTATTGGGGTTGGTTTGGAATAGTTATATTATTGTTAGGAAAAGTTATATTATTATTATTAATGTTATTCGTCGTCGTCGTTGTTGTTGCTGCTGCAGGGATTTGAAAAATCTCCGGATTTGAACCTCTACTCGAAAACGTATATCCGAACCCGTCCCATTTCGGGTTTTCTTCACGAGACGCCCGTAGAAAAAATTTTAATCTCTAGTACAAATGAATCAAGCTACTATTAGTAGTTCGGTCAGAAATTGACTCGAACTTTATTTGATCGAGCTTGAATTTGAGTATCTCGAACATTAATTGTGTCTAATAGTGAGCTACTCGAATATATAAATATGTGTGTGTGTTTATTTATTTAGAATTATGTAATTTAAATTATAAAACATCTATGTTTTATTTTCAAGCTTTTCAAGTTCGAGTAACTCGATATATATACGAGTCGAGTTCGATCATGAAGTTGATTACTTGATCGAGTTCGAACAATAAAAAATAAAATCGATTCGAACTCGAGTTCGACTTGATTGCATCTCTAGTGTGAACAACCTCTATTGCAATGCAAACTTTAATATTCTAAAATACCTCTTTGAATAGCGACCACTAAAATCTTAAATATTTTTTTTGCCTTTTTTTAAATACAACTTTCCTTGGAATAATAATACAACATATAACATTAAATAAATAAACAAAAAAATTCATCACAAAAAAGTCATGTATATTTAGTATTTTTCAGTAATATATATATATACAGACACACACACACATAATGACTAAAATATCTCTATTTTGTTATAACAATACCTCAAAACACACAATTATTTATCCAAACAATAGAATCACCTCCACCACCTCAATCACATGATCATTGTTGTTAGACAAAAAGATTTATATGATATTTAATTTTTCTAAATTTAATTTTCACAATTTTTAAACAAGAATATTTATATATATAAAAATAAACTATACAAACACACAATATACATAAAAATACACTAATATGTCTGGTTTTCGNAGACAAAAGGAAAAAGCAAGCTGTACATTCTCATGAACTGTGGAGTCGTATTGGGTTTCTATTGTTGGGTTTGGGAGTTTCTGTCTGCCCTTCTTCTCTTCTCCTAGACCCCTAAATATCATTCCTTCTAACTCACAGTTTCTCTTCCCTTAATTTTTGTGTGTGTGTGTGTGTGTGTGTGTGTATTAGCAGATCGAAAGGGTACTTGATTTTGACTAACAAGCTAGATCAAGTCGTTTCTAGCTGTATGATGATGGAGGTGTGCGATCATCCAAGTGACGAAAAGAGTTTGGCGGAATATGTTCGGAATGTTACGGCTTCGCCTTTCTTGGTGAGGACATACATGGTGGTGGATGATCCGGCCACCGACGAGGTCATATCGTGGAACGCCGACGGCACGACGTTCATTGTGTGGCAGACGGCGGAATTCGCGCGAGACCTCCTTCCCACGCTGTTCAAGCACAGCAATTTCTCCAGCTTCATTAGGCAGCTCAACACTTACGTACGTGTTTTCATTTATGTTATAAGTTTCGTATTCGAATCAATAGGAAAATGAAATTTAGAAGGATCGATCCATGTGTAAGCAATATTCTGTTTCAATATATATAATTCCATTTATTTTTAAAAATCATTGATCAGATTCCAATACATTAATGTTCTTCTTATTAATAATTTTTTTATCATACAAATATAGGGTTTTCGTAAGGTTGCAACAAGCCGGTGGGAGTTCAGCAATGAAATGTTCCGCAAGGGCGAGAAAGATCAACTATGTGAGATTCGCAGAAGAAGGGCATGGTCTAACAAGCCACTGCACAACGTACAAAGCCAAAATGCGGCACCAAAACTATCTGACCATCAACATCAAATATCCGATGAAGATCAACGGTCGTCGTCAACTTCATCATCATCGGAATATACCTCTCTAATATGTGAAAACAAAAGGCTAAGGAAAGAAAATGGGGTCCTGAATTTCGAGCTCGAAATCACCAAGAAGAAATGTAAACAACTTCTTGAATTGGTAGCCGTTTGTGAAGGAGATGCGGAGAAAGAAGAAGAAAATTATGAACATGAGGGGCCTATGCTTTTTGGTGTGAGATTAATGGAAGTTCAAAGGGGGTTAGATCACAAGAAGAGGAAAAGGGTTGAGGTTAATTAATTAACTCAGACCGAATAAGTCAGTCATTATAGTTTTCAAATAAGAAAGTTAGGTTTTACATGTCTTATCTGTAGATTAATTTGTCCAATATTGCCAAATCCAGCATTTGGCTTGAGTTATAAATCTTGACATGTACCAAACGATATCGAACAAAACCAACAACCCTATACATATACACAAAACTTTTGTAATACGGTTTCACGGATCTATATCTGTGAGATTTATCTTTTATTTGAGTCACCTATATTATTATTGTAAATATATATGAACATGATCGACTCCTCTCGTGAATAAAGATCCATGAAACCGCCTCACTAATGTATATATATATATTTGAAACGTAGAGAGTATTATTTTCATTGGAGGTTTAGATATCTATCTTGTATATAAATTTAAAAATACAGTGAACAAGAACAGATTTATTCCAATGTAATTCTAATTTAAACCAAAGTTTTATTCAAGTGGCTATATATTGGATGGTTTTACTTTGAATAACAATGGTTGCCACAGAAAAATGAAATAGATCATTTTCTCGAGAAAAAAAAAAAGAACAGATTTGGTCAAAATGTTGAACAAAAGCACATTGAAATATACTTCCATTTTACATTCGTCGTTCTTGGAGAAAGTCAGCTGTTTGACTTCAAGGAAATTCGTGGATGGATCTTGTCACAGCGTAATAATTTTCCCGAAAAATTGTTATTAGTTTTTTGGTTCAATTGGATTATTAAGTTATTGATTATTATCCGAAAATTTAATTCAAATATAACAAGTGCCATGCATGAACCGGGCATGTCGGTCGATGTTGATTATGATGTATATAAATCAAGCTTTACATTTTAGTTTTAATATGTTTTTTTTTTAAAATTCTGACGTTGTGTTGATGTATGTTCATGTGGCACCAATTTAATGTTGATATCACTTACGTACGTAGTGACACATCAACACTTCAATCGAAAAATGACTAAACTTACCAACAGTCGAAAGATACATTATATTAGTAAATTAAAATTTGATAATACAAATTATCAAAATCGTAAAAAGAAAAATTACGATTTTCCTTAAAATAAAACACTATTTGAAATATAATGAAAAATATCCAACTAGAGTCGTGTTATNAATCACATGTATTAAATCTGAAAACATAAATCGATATAAAACTGTAAATAACTCGTGACTCTACAGCTCAGACGAGACTCATTCCTAGTCTAGGGATCCCGGTTTCCAGACGTTGGCATACTATATCGAATCTCAGTAATAGAAGTAAATCCACTCCTAATCAAACATCGATATAAACCAAACATCAAGTGTCTTGACCTATCCGTCAAAGACTTTGGCACCTCCGCCAATAACTCCTCTGTGACAATGTGCAATGGGCCAGTGACTACTCTATCGCAGTCTGGCACCTCTGTCACAAGACCAATCGTCTAATCACGCTTTCTATAACTCAATAGAACAAGCATATCAATTCAAATCAATGCATATAATAATAATAAATATGTGGTTTAGGGAAACTCAAGTTATATCTAACTCGAGTCATTCTCCCAGGTTCGACATTGACTTATACCTTTCTTTCGTAGTCTCGGTCTGAAGCAATATAAGTGTTGAACTCAAGACTGTCTCTGTAAATCTGAAATGACATATCGAGAATAGCAATATCACCATTCCATTCCCAATTCAATATTGAATCTGATTAATCTGAATTTAATTCAAATCAACGGCATAACGGCACAATCCCGATATCCCCGTCAATATTATATCAACAGATAACAATTACAAATCATAACCCATATCCGGTACAATCTGTAATTCATTCATAATCCAAATCTGTCCCATTTTCAATTAATATAATCAGAAAATCATAATAATTCCAGAATCAATCCGTTTTCTGATCTAACTTCGATTCTACGGTGTCTAGTATTCCCAGAACACATAATAATGATCAAATAACAATTCTCCCAATATCATAATTTCAAATGATAACAGAACTCAATAAAACTTACGTCCAGTTGTAGCTCGTGTCGAGAGGAGTACGGTACCGTGTCCGGATTTAATTTCTGATAGCCAGAGCTCGTACAAGCAAAAATCTAAGAATTGAGGAAGCTTGAGGATTTCTTTCTCGGAAACTCTCGGTTTCTTGCTGAAGATTTGAAAGAAATGAAGCATTTTAACGTTTTATATGCATGATGTGACAAGTGTCACACTCAACTTTCCATAATTGCACTTTAGTCCC
Organism: Primulina huaijiensis; assembly: GCF_012295235.1. Lineage (NCBI taxonomy): Eukaryota > Viridiplantae > Streptophyta > Magnoliopsida > Lamiales > Gesneriaceae > Primulina > Primulina huaijiensis. The sequence goes on from NC_133318.1 coordinate 17,096,266, forward strand.
TCAACTTTTCACTATTTGCAAATCGGCCCCCGCTCAATCTTTTAATTCAATTTCAATCCTACTTAATTACAAAAACCGTGGAATCTAATTCATCATTCCAAAAATTCATAAATTAAATAATCTCGGATTAAAATGATATAATCTCGGGCCTTACATGTTATAACTCCTATAAGTTGATTATTGCAAGGTTCTCACCTCTATTTTTTTTTAAAAAAAATTATGATGTTTGAAGCGTAATGGATTTTGTAAATTATACATATATCTCAAAAAATTTAATAGATATAATATCGGATGAAGAAAATTCTAAATAAATATAAAATCGCAAAAAATTAAAATTTCACATTAAAAATAGTAATGTGACCGTTGCCCCGATTGGGCTTGTACAAAATAAGATGTGCCATTGAATGGGAAGTAGGTCTCTTGTGAGACGATCTCACGAATCTTTATATGTGAGACGGGTCAATTCTACCGATATTCACAATAAAAAGTAATATTTTTTCCATGAATGACCCAAATAAGAGATCCGTCTCACAAAATACGGCTCGTGAGACCGTATCACACAAATTTTTGCCTTGAATGGGATAGTCCTATATATTTACTGGAAAGCCCTAAAACATTTGCAGTTGGCAACTTGCTTAGTCTTCCCTTCCATCAGTCCATGTATCTTGCTTATGGATTTGAATCTTCTGATCCCGTGGATAAGCACAACCCCATATGTTATGCATTTTTTTTAATACAAAATCGCCAATTAATGATCTTGTAGACCCTTCATATTGTCAGATAAATTTGAAGAGTTGTTAAATGAAACAAAAATCTTCAATTGATGATCTTTTATAAAAAAATATGTAGCACTTGGTGTTGTGCTTACCTACACAACAGATGACCCAAATCTCTTGCTTTCAGCTCTTGGATGCCAAAATTAATAAATAAGAATATATATGATAACAATAAAATTTCACAAGCAAAAGTAACAAGAAGGACATCGTGAACAAGGAGAATGAGCTAGGGATCACTCACTCAATCGTCAATCAGCTTCATCAAGCAAAATTCTAGCAAACCGTCTTATTTTAATTCCAGTTTTATTTTCACTAATCAATGTAAATTAGCATACTTTGTCAGCGGAATTTGTAATTGTTATCCCTCAGCTTTATTTTTCTCTTTTTATTGTAAACATTTTTAATGACATAAATGTATGTTAGTTTAAGCGTGTATGATTGAGAGTGGTAATCTAATTTGAACTGTAAACAAATAAACACGTACCTCACCGGACTCATGAGTATAACAGCCCGACCTATTAGCATCCAATTAAGTGCACTCTACGTTGACAAAAATATACGAAAATGAAGTTGCGTTTTGACTTACAACTATAGTTTTTGCCCTATTGATAAGCGATTGATCATAACAATGTTACTTGAAGGATTTGATTTCTCAATATGCTTTAGTTTCATCCCTAGTTTCTGGTTAGATTTTTTTTGACATCAAATCGATGAGGTTATAATCAACGGCTAAATCAAGAACCTGAAGCGCTTAGTTTTAGAAGTTATATTTTTCTTTATTTTGCAATCATACAGTCTTTTTTTGTAAATTCTTTAGATGTTATGTTTGGATTAAATATTGTGGATTTTTAAGAGAATTTCAAATAAAAATATTTGAAAACGAATGGATTTCAAACGACAAAATTTGGAAAGAAAAAAACGATTAAAATCGAAATTTGACAAATAGAGTATAGAAAACTATAATTAAAATTGAGATTTTTTTGCTAGTATAAAAAAAAACAGGTGATTCGATTGTATTTATTGAATAATAACAGTAATTATTATTAATGGCTTCACTGTTCAATAATTTGTTGAATGAGTTCATTAACTCAAAACTCCTAAAATTAGAATAAAAAGAGATATAATTTTAAAAAATGTGTAAACTTTAAATTGCACATTTATTAAAGTACAAGAGATTAATATGTCTGAGCCGTTTAAAACAAAATCAGTGAACTTGATGGGGCCAAATTGAAATATTTAATTTTTAAGGCACCGATTTGCATTTACGTTGTGTTTATCCGCCACCCCCAACAAAGGCAACGTTGCAGTTTGCAGGAGCTAAATCTAAACCAAGAAACCATCTCTGAAAATTAAGGAACAGAAAAAATGGCAGCCATGGAAAATGTTGTAAATTAACAAAAGGCCGGCCTGATTCGATTTCATGGTGGAGTCGAGGATTTCACCGAACACTTGGTTCTGCAAGTAGGACAAGAAGAATGCAGAAGCAGCCATTGTTGGATACAGTTCACATGAAATCCATGCTTACAATCCTCCAAAACCCTGAGTTTCTCCCCAATTTCGAACTCCGTTAAGCAGATTATGCACTCCATCTCTTCCCCAGCTAGCTTCATCCCCTCCGTGTAATCCAGGACCGGGATTTCCGCCTCCGCTCCCCCCGCCCCGTTCTCGAGTTCCTGCTTCCCATCCTCCGAAGTCTGTGATTGTTGTCCCCGCCGCCGTCTGTAATGAATCCGGATGACGTATCGAATGGCGGAGTTGAACGCGAGACCACAGATCAATGCGCATGTGAGGAATACAATGACTAAGGCCGTGTTTGCCTTGAATTCTTTGGAACTGGAGTACGGCCACCAGGGACACCTCTGCACGTCGCATTTGGACGACGGATACGGCGGTTGCGCTGCGGTGTAAGCTGGTGGAGATAAGCGGCTGTGAAATTCATCCAGCGAATAAGGTGCGTCCCTCATTTATTTGTATGTATAGATAAAAAGTCGACGCTTTTCTTCGTTTATTGAGGGAGGGAATGAAGGTATCGGCAATGAAATAATTGAAGAAAGACGTAAATACTCGCGCATATANCACCTATGTGAGCACCGATGAGGTGTCACTCATCCATTGAATGTGATGAAATATAGAAAAATTGCGTATCCAATGGTGAGTGACACATCATCGGTGCTCACATAGGTGTGCAGCATATCAAAACTCTATATATATATATCTATATCTATATATATATCTTGTAGTAGACGGAATGGGCGCTTCCTTCATCAATGAATCGTAAGTTGCATGCAATTTTGTTTTCTAACTTAATTCGGATAAGTCATCGATTTTATTCAATCATGGGAGTTACGTGTTACGATGGTTGTGGTTATAAATCAGACCCAGAAGCAAAAAAGACAAATTCCAAAACATTTAAACAAAAAATATTGTCCGTTTTGGTGTCAATTAAAGGTCCCCCACAACTTAATGAGCAAAATCATCCAGAGAATTGTAGGCTCGGGAAATACTATATTATTTATGGCATGAATCACAAATTCACATGTATCATAATTAATAGGAGATAAATTTATATCTTCGTCTCCCACTTTCTTTTAAGCAGGAACATAAGTTTAGACTGAAGATAAATTACGTATAACGACTACGTACTAACGTTGTAGCTTACAAATCACGACAGTCGGAAAAATGAGCTTGTCCCCTCTAACTAATAAAGACTGGTAGTTTATTAATATTTATTATTATTATTACTATTTATCAAAACGGGTTTTTCATTTTGCGGCTTATATCATTTCACATAACGTTTTACGTAACTTGGATTTATAACCTAATAAGTTTTGGAAAACAGACTAATATAAAATTAGATTTAATCTATTTTCCCAAGCTTATGAAACTATATATAACGAAAAAAAATTACTCGTTCTTTCATTTTTATTCGAAGTTTTTAAGAAAAATTCCACTGAATAATACCAAAAAATAAGATGACTCTTTGACTATATTACTCAACCAAATACCCTTCAAATACTTTTTAAATATTCTAATAGAATAAATTAATAGAAGAAATATATAGAAAATTGATGGTCAAAATTCTGATTTACTCTATCAATGGGCAATATCTGGAATACTAAAAGGCGTTAGACCAATAATCAATGAAAAATATTCGGAATATCAATGGCGGAAGACCAATTGATTATATTATGCTTGTAATTTGACATCTTTTAAATATCCACATTTAGTGTCTCATCTCATTTTTAGAGAGTATATAATACATTTTAGAGAATGAAAAAACATATCAAGAGACTTAATGTGACGTCCGATCCCACATCAGAATGAGAGGAATTCTAAGATTAACATGCAGATATGAGACTATACAGTTGACGATATATTAAAATATTTGATAAGTATACTCATATCAACCAGATGCATCTTCTTTTCGAGATCTCATAAATTAAATACTCCGAAGTTAATCGTGTTTAACTTGAAGAAACTATGGGATGTGTGATCCACACTCAGAAGTTTCTTAGGAAGCATATGGATGAGAACATAAGCATCCCGAAGGGATTTGTGAACAACCATCGAATCAGGGATATTACATCTAATATGATATTATTACATAAATTTAATATATAGATGATACTAGTTAAGAAGTAGAAAAGGTAACCAAACTTTCGTAAAATTGTACGTTTCTTTTTTTTTTTCTATAATAAAAAATTATAAAGATACTCCGAGCATACTCACGTACGAGAATAAAAACATCAAATGTCAAACCGTTCATGCTGAATATATCACCTATGGGGATATTCATAATGATATAAATTGTTCATATAAAGAAATACATGCAATTTGTTATGAAAGAAAATCATCTCTAAATATGCAAAAGAGTCTTCAAATATCTTTTCGTTTCTGGCTATCCAAATAAGGTATGCAAAGACACAAAATGCCAAGGCTCGAGCATTCGTAGTCCGAGACGTGCCTTGACAAACTTTCTTGAACCACTTCAAGGATTTTAGCAAGTTTGTCTCCGCAAATATATATTAGAGTAGGTTCTTGTGAGACAGTCTTACGAATCTTTATGTGTGAGACGAGTCAATCCTACCGATATTCACTATAAAAAGTAATACTCTTAACATAAAAAGTAATAATTTTTCATGGATGATTCAAATAAGAGATCCGTCTCACAAAACACGACCCGTGAAACCGTCTCACACAAGTTTTTGTCAATATATTAAAGTTGAAACCAAAAATAGTTACTCTAAATTTCCTACTCAATATGCGTGTATAGGTAAAAGGAATTTGCAGTCATGTGAAATTCAAATTTATTACTTGGATATGACATTATGGTATAAATATATTTTAGCACAATTTATAAAAAAAAAATTTATTTATTATAAATGCGATCATCTTCAATTAAATAACCAACTGATTACTTCCATGAAAAAGAAAAGATGGATCTATCCACATATTTTCCCTCAAATTGGCCATGAAAGCACATTATCTTTGGCGCACAAATGTCCAAAATTGGTGGTGTCGCAATCCAACGATCTTTGGATGATTTGTTCCACTTTACACAAGGCAAGGTACAGAAATTATTCAAGTAGCAGAGCAATTCCCTCGAGAAAAGGCAACTGAAGNATATGTTAGGTGGGGGATTGGGATCGTTGGTTCTTTGTTCTATGTGGATCGACGTTACACCAGCATTCCAATATAACTCCTCTACGCTTAAGTACGAGAGATTGTGACCATAATGATTTTAGAGTGACAACTGGTATATCTATATCTATATATATAGAGGGTGTGCTAAGGAGCTAGATAATGTGTCGAGGAGCTAGAATGAGCTGAGAAATTAGAATATAGAGGGTGAGTGAAGTAGTTGGAGTTGTGCCAATTGTAGCCAAGAGAGGCAACAAGGTTGAATGCTCGCCCTTAGTAGGCGAGCTCCTAGCTATAGTCTCGTCTCATGGGCGAGCTCCCAACAAAAAGGGTGTGAGAGTTATACGTATATTGTCCCATCTCACATAAGTGAGGCCTACATCTTTTCCTATAAATAACAGGTGTGTGAACTTTATTTGGATTGATCATTTTCATTTTCAGGGGCTCCTTAGCTCATTTCTCATATATCTTCAGTCTTTGACTTAAGCACCGAAGGGATATGCCAGGATACCCTCAAAGCCCCTTTCTAACGGTTGTCTTATTTTCAGGCTCGACTGGTCAGAAGAATTGTCAATGGTCGCCTTCGGGTCTCGGAAAAGAACCCTCTAATTCTAGTGAGTACTGTTTGCCGCCGTATGTGGCGAAATTTGAGTCAAATAGTAGAGATAATAGGCAGGAGAATAAGTGGGAGAACCAACTTAGCATCATCATGCCCTCACCCAATGACTGAGCAACCTCCACTGGAGGCGAACATGGGAAACATGACCATGGAAAAATTAGGCCAAGTACCCCCATTGTTCGAAGGTCATGATCAACAACAAGTATGTGAGAGAATTGGTCGGGTAGGAAATGGTCGAGGCAAGTTGTAGGGATTGAGGGAGAGATGACAAAGAAGCGCGTGCAAGGCGACAGTGGTGGGGCGAGGATGAGGAGTTGGGGTTCTATGTAGAATTTCGAACAAGTGATGGGCAAAGGTCATAGGCACAGGAGCGAGGACGAAGTGTGGTGTAGATGCAATCAAGAGTTATTGGTGAAACTAGAGTAACGAGTGAATAGTCTTGTTAAGGCGAGAAATGAGTTTTCAGTGATGGTTTGAATAAGGTATGAACAATTTGAAAGCATGTGTTGGCGAGGATGGGGATGAGGTATGGGAGAGAGTGAGGTGGGGCAGAGTCGAGAGGGAGGCGTGAATGAGGGTAATGAGTAAGGGTGGGAGAAAGAAATTCGAGGTGAAAGTGAGGCTATGCGAGTGCGGGAGAGGTGAATTAGGTGGTGGGTATAAGAGGCAAGGGGTGGGGAGAGGTGCTGGATGAGGAACGGGTGCTCGATTTGGGTGACGTGCTAGGCAGGTTGGCGTGACGTAAGTTGGGCGATATTTTGCATTGAGGAGGCCTGTCGGCAAGTAGATCATGCATAGGGTTAGGGCAAACAGATGTCATGGAGATGGTAGGCGAGACAAGGTGATGGTCCGGAGGCCTTGATATGATTAAGAGGACAAGTTGTGGGGTTGGAGGGTGAATATGGTGAGCGCATGAGTTAGGTGAGTAGGTGTTCAAGAATGGACGGTGAGATGTGAATGTATATGAAGAAAGTATGAAGTAAATGAGAAATAGAAAGTATCTTTATCTTTTGTTATTATGTAAGAGGGTTTCACATCAAATTTTAATCAATCGAGTATAGAAAAATATAATGGAAGTACTGACCGTGATAACACCCATGGATGTTTAAGAATGTGGTTCTATCGCATCAATGTATCGACGGTATTAAGTGCATGGTGTTCTTAATCACGTTTTTGAGATTGGCACAATAGTGATTCAACATGTTAAAACCCGATTCTATAGGGTCCTTCAAGGATTTTAGAGTTGATGTGTGGAGATTTTTTCAAGTTACTCGTTAAGAAACCGCCACTGAGATATAAAAATCTTTTAGCTCGTGCAGAAAAATACGTAAATTTAGATGATGCACATACACAAGTGGATGGGAGAGGATGAGTTAGGGTGGAGGGGATGGAGAGAAGAGGTAGAAAATGAAGTATGTGTGAATGAGAAGACAATATTGGTTTAGGTAAAGGAAATTTCTCGTCCTATGTGCCTAGTAGGTACGAGGGGGCCTCACTTGGAGGTCGTCCGAAGTTTAACCCACATCCTGGGTGAGGCTAAGATCCTCCATGGATAAAACTAAGGGTAGGGGAGCTGAGAAGGGATATGCTAGATAGAGATCAATGTCGAAAACTAGACCATCGAAAAAGAGGGTGGATGAGAATAACACTTCCACGAGGAGAATGATTCATATGATATTCGAAGGTGCTACTGATGGATACTCCAGGTGGGCTCGAAAAGCATACAGGAAGTGGTTGGAGATTTTTTTAGATATCAAGGGAGTTGAAATTGCCACAAGATCCTACTATTAGATTTGGTCCGGAAGGTCTCTTAGGCATCATGACACAACATAAATATGTCCTGGTGGTGATGATCACCATTGCTGATAACGAAGTGACGATAATTTTTATTGGCAATGGAAACTCAATGAATATCTTGTTTAAAAGGACTTTGGATCAAATGAAGTAAGATGGATTCGAACTCGAGCCTGTACCTGTTACTTTGTATGGATTTACTGGACGTGTTATCTAGTCATCGAGTCAAATCATTTTCCTCTTATCCATGGGAAATGATTCCGGCGTATTACGAACATGGTGAGCTTTAGTAAACTCAGACTCAGAAGAAGACGTATATTACATGTAACTAAAGTAATATAAGAGAAAAAATGACTGGAAGTAGCGTATGGAAATGCTTGGAGTAAATAGTTAATCTAACAAGTAAATGAATTGTCGAAGTCAGAGCAAGAATTAGCTCAAGAAAGCAAGTGAACATGTTGTTGTTCTTGGCAAATTATCAAACAGATGGTGGGGGAGATGAAACTGGTGTGGGGATTTGATCGAATAGGTAGTGAGTTAGTGGGATATGGCGAGGGCAAGTCTATGGAGAGAATGAGGCGAGTAGGCGAGGGCTAAGTGATGGGCAAGGGTGCGAGGGGTGAGAGAGGCGAGGGGTGAGAGGCAAAAGGGCAAAGACTAGAGGGCGAGGGTGAGGTTGGTGTGGGCGAGGTTCTAGGACCACGAGAGAGGTCGAGGTCGATTTGGGTAAAATATCAAACATGTGGTGGGGGAGATGAAACTAGTGTATTCATTTGGTCGAACATATAGTGAGTGAGGCGGGGTGACCGAGCTAGGGTGGGCTAGCAGGCAAGGCAAGAGGGCGAGTAGCGAATGCGTTGGAGAGTTGGGGCGGGGCAAGCAGGCGAGGGTGGGAGAACAAGCGAGTAGCGAAGACGATGGCGATGCGGGACGGGACGATGCGGCGAGTAGCGAGAACGATGGCAAGGTGGGGCGAGCAGGCGAGGCGAGGGCGAAAGGGCTGGGGCGGGGGCGATGAGGTTGATATTTCATTTTTCTCTACTAAGGCTATGCCTAGAGAGGTGAGGTGGTAAGATATTTTTCAATTTTCCTGCTACGTTTATGGCTAGTAGAGGAGTTATGCTGGGATGCGAGGTGATGAGGGATTTTTCATTTTTCCTACTACGGTTATGCCTAGCATAGGAGTTATGCAGAGATTCCAGATGATAAGAGGTTTCCATTTTTCTTACTAAGGCTATACCTAGCAGAGGACTTATGCGGAGATGCGAGATGGTAATGGGTTTTCAATATTCCTGCTACGGTTATGCCTAGAAGAAGAGTTGTGCGGGATGCGAGATGCTAAGGTTTATATTTTCCTGCTACGGTTATGTCTAGTAGAGGATTTAGGCAAGGATGCGAGGTGGTAAGTGGTTTCCATTTTTCCTACTAAGATTATGCCTAGCAAAGGACTTATTCGGGGATGCGAGATGGTAAAGGGCTTTCATTTTCCTACTATAGTAAAATGTTTTCATTTTCATTTTCTTACTATGCCTAGCAAAGGACTTATGCGTGGATACGAGATGGCAAGAGGTTTACATGTTTTTCCTACTGTGGCTAAATCCTATAAGAGGATCTTGATGCATCAAATGTGAAATTCATGTTTTTCCTACTATGACTAAGCTTAGTAGAGGATCTTGAGGCCGGGAAAGTGAAATTCATGTTTCTTCTACTATGGCTAAAACCTAGTAGAGGAGCTTGAGACGGAGAGAATAAAGTTCATATTTCTCCTACTATGACTAAGGCTCAATAGAGGAGCTTGATGCAACAAAGGCGAATAATCCACAAATGTTTATGTAAACCTAAATCCTAAGTAACAACCAAGGTCCAATTATGGAAATAATCGAGCTTTGAACCTTTGGTTCAGCTCGACTTGGGAGGGAGAGACCGGTGATACCAAATATATAGTTTAGCCCAACAAAAGCCCACGACCGAATCTTAGACCTTGGATCCATCACTGATTGAATAAGGATGGCCCGTCAAGGTGAATGAGTAGAGGATGATAGTGAGTAAGGAGTGTGGAGGGATGTGGCCTCGAGCATGAAGAGCATGGGTGAAAAGCTCACTCATGGTGGGTGAGCTTCAAGGGAGCGATCTTTAGGCCCTGGTATCAGCCGATAGTTCACCCATGGTAAGCAATCCTCAGGGTAGGCGAGCCTCAATGCGACAGACAGGTGAGTTGAGGAGATGAGGTTGTGTTGATGAGTTGATGGTGTTCTAAGGAGTTAGGATACAGATGGTGTGTGAAGTAGTTGGAGTTGTGTCAATTGTAATCAAGAGAGACGACAAAGTTGAATGCTTGCCCTTAGCAGGCGAACTTCTATATAATTAGCTTGCCCCAAGAGGGCGAGCTCCCGACTGAGAGGGTACATGAGTTATACGCATATATTCTCACCGCATATAATTTATTATTGCATGATTTTAGGATGTTGAGTCTGCATTTTATCCTTTTTATTAATTATTCATGCATATTTTGCTTCTTTTACATATGTCGGTTGATTTGTAGGTAGATTTGATAATAAAAAAAGAAAGAAATATTGGCTAAAAGTGCAAGGAGAGGGCACTAGGATGGATGAAATTGACCGCACTAGCGCCCAAAAAAGAAGGAACGAGCCAAAATTGCGCAAAGGCTGTGCTGGGCAGGTGAAAATTACCGTCCCAACGCTCTCGCACAAGAAGAAAAATATGATTTAAGCGGAGGCTGCACTGGGGCGATAGAAACCAACCGTCCTAGCCTGACCCGATAAGGAAATGTGATCTCCAGTGTTTGTTTCAAGTTTTGAGGACTCTTGGATGTTGTAATATCTAATGGTAGCCCTAATACATGAAATGAAATCATCATTCACCACTTCTACATCAGATTTACTCACACACGCAACCACACAAGAGAGAGGGCCATGTGAAGAAGAATTCAAACGAAGAACAAGAACTCAACACATCATTTTTTCTTTTTTTCTCTTTTCTTCAGTTATGATTTAGAGGATTCTACCTCAAACATTTATGTTGTAAATTATTTTTGAAAATTGAATTTTGGTTTCTAGTCACACTTGATTATGTTATTGTTGTAATTACGTCTGTGGAGCATAATCAACTTCGAATTGATTTTATATGTTATAATTGAAACCGACATGAGATTTTATTACATAATAGATAACATAATCCATAAATCTACAACTTGCATTGATATATGAGGTTGAGTACATGTTATATTCATAGTCCAATAAGTCGAAAGCTAGAGGATTCTACGATCCGTTAATACGATTGTAATTGTTAAATAACACAAGGACACTTGGTTACTCCATATTGTTAATTAGATTAATATAGCCCGGTTAAGTATATTGACAAATGAGGGAATCTCGTCAAAATCATGATATATGAATTGAAATATAATCATTAAAAGAGTGTGTGAACCGATATCCTAACGATTATTTATTTATTATTTTCAGTCTAATTATTTATATTGCGTTTGTTTCGTCCTTTTACTTCATTATTAAATTAGTTTATTGATTAATTCAATTATTATTATAATTAATTAAACAATACGAATTGAGTTAATTTGTCTAATCAATCTCTGTATGATCGATACTCGTACTTTATTAACTATAATATAACTTGATTCGTACACTTGTCATACATTTGAACATAAACTTTCATTTTATTTATGATTTTTAGTGCAAAAAACACTAGAAAAAATTGCATATCGTCTTGTGATGACACAATCAAAATATAAAATTGAATGTAATCATTCAATTTTTTTTAAAAGAGTTATTATTCAATTTATATTTTATGCACAATCAAAACATAGTAAAATAAATACTTATTATTCAGAGTTGTTTCAAGATTCTCATACAAACTCTAAATTTATCGCCGACATAAAAAACGGCAGAAATTTCTAAATCTCAGGTAAGACATGTTCACTGGCTACATTCATCTACGAGACTACGTGCCCGTGAAGACGTATGATCGAGCTACAAAGAGCTCTCTAAAACCTATTTACACCTTAAATGATGGGATCAAGAAGGGGGGAAAAATCAACTAAGATAAATTCCACTATAGCATAACCCTGGATTTAATGAGAAAATCCCAAAACAGTAGCATGACTAGAAGATACAGAAAAATTCAAAATTAAAATTTAAGCTCTTTGATTTTATTACTCGTCAACATTTCTTCCATTAATAATTAATACAAATTTGGAAAATATACACATTTCCTCATCACTATAGTTAGCATAATGCTGAACCATGAACAAACCGATATTTGTACATGAGAAGGTCATGGTCTAAACTATTGCTACAAAACCCACACATCCTAGTAAAAATTCACACCTCTGCGCGGGGAGGAAAAGCTCGAATCTAATGGTGAACTTTCACACCAGTGGAGAGGAAAGAGAGAGAGTGATTTAAGGAATCCTTTAAAGCCATGATACTGGCCGGCTATGTTCTTGCCAAATGCTAATCTATATGCTCGGCAGCACGAAGTACTCGGAACTGGACATTTACGTATATTTGAGCGATATAGCGCAATTATGGCCATGATGGTACCTGATTTTGTCTTATCCATATCAACATCTGGCGGCTTTCAAGAAATTGTCATATGGACTCGATGCTGGCAGTCTGAAGGAGTGAGGATTCTTTTGCAATTCAGCTGCACATTGCGATGTTGCCGGTGGTTCATTTGGGGCTCTAGGAACATTCTGATGCGACAATTTTTGTGATCAGTTATTTCAGTTAAAGGCACAATATATAGAAGGTTAGGTCATGAACATTGACTAAAGCTATAAAATAACGTGGAGAAAAGTACATCCTTCGACAGTGAAGATAGATAACCACGATATGAACTAATCATTTTATTACAACATAATAGAACTCTCTTCTGTAGATGATGAACTTAAAATAAATATGATAAGAAATATGTCATATAAATAAATGAAAATGATATCATGATCAAATATGCATAACAAATCAAAATAAAGCCTTGTTATGACTATCATGCATATTTAAAATAAGGTTATTGTCATTATAATAAAGATAATCTTCCACAGAGGTTTAAATAATTAAGTCAATGTTTCTCAATGATAATTATTAAAGTTTACTACAAACATTAAGTAAAAACACTGTAATTTTTGGGGGTTCTAAATATGGCAGTTCAATTCTTAAACAGTGATGTTAAAGCAATTGCTCATGGTCCATCCGTACTTATAACGGTAGGGGAGTCATCTTACTTTAAGCCTAACATCAGTGTGTGTCAAAATTATCGAAATTTAAGAAAATTTCCTCATGTAGACAGACCTTAGGAGGTACCTGTGTATGCAATGTGAGAACTATATGCCACCATCTTTAGCCTCAGATGGATTGGCAGGATAGAACACATACAAAGATGCATGTCCCACATACATGCGTTGTAATAAAAAATACGCTCACAAACTTTAGATATCTTTAAGTACCTTAAGTGTATCATAGTCAATAACCGCACGATAAGCCATTTTCTTGCCCTCTTCGTCGGTATTTGGCAAAGATATGGTTAACAAGCTTCCTTGGCTAGGATCAGTGCTAACCAAATATGACATCTTTTGTTGCTTTCCAATTAAAAGTGCCTCACAATGATTAGCCATTTCCTTGTAAGATGCATCAGGGGCGGTGCTCACAGAGATTCTGCTGACATAATGTGCCGTATCCAAAACCTGTATACAAATATTCAAAAATATTAATACATGATATAGTTGTGGAATATCAAAACTTGGACTGCTGCATGCAAATTATTCAAGTAACTCACAGATTGCATGAGTTGATCCACACTAAGGAAATTTGGAGATCCGATCGTTGATTGAGAATCATGTTGGAAATTACTACTTGTGAGTGAATCCGTCAGAGAAGCATCATCAAATCCAATGGTCGAGGTTGCCTGTATTATCATACTAAGAAATAAGATATCGACAAACAAAAATACTTCAGAATTCAATGTAAGTAACTTACCTTTTCTAGATTTTTTAGACTGTGAGAATCAGTTCCACGTCCTTTCTTGGTGCTAGCAATAAACAATTGGGCTCGAGAAGAACTCAAGTCATCAGACACAAAGTCCTTGAGCAATTGCTCCCTTATGGTAGACTCTTCAGACTGAACCAAATAGCAATGATGAAGATAATAATCACATAACAACTATTATACACCTTGTCAAAAAATCATTAACGAGAAATTTAAAGACTTACATCTGATAAGACACCCAAGTTTTGAATTATAATCGAAACTAGGGATTCTCTAGTCTGGTCCTTGGTTAATTTTATTTCTGAAAGACAAGTAAGAGCAGAAGAGTCATCTTCTTTGGATCCATAAACAAATTCTTGGTGTCCTAAACCAGCTTCAGTTATCTTCAACTTGGAGTCTTCTACCAAACATAAAAACGGATCAACCTGACACAAATCCCCAAAAAAAAAAAACGAAGAAAGAAGATCAGACTTCACAATAAAAGGGACATACATACATTATAAAAATTGATGGATCTTAGAACAGATATGCAACCCACCACTTTATTAGAAAGCGGAGCCTTCACATATGGAAGAAGAGGAAGAATGTTGAAAGCCACTGATGAAAATATAATCATAGAAGTTGAGAGCATAAAGAGAGATCTGCGACGTGATAAAGGGAGTGTCCCTGAAAATAATATAATCAATTTCAGAGGAAAAGTTCCTTGCTGATACCAGCTATAAGAAACATACAAACAATAAATCCCAACTTGTTTCACCGGAAAAAAACAATTCTTCATTTGCATTCTTAGTATCTCATCTTACAAAAAATTCCTCCAGTAACTAAATTTACATTATTTGGCCAACCTGGTTGAACCGTACCATATTTCATATCAATTATATGTAAATTAGTGTTATTATGTTAAGCCATCTACTGAATTTAGATTTAAGCAAAATGTTTTTAATTATCAAAAAATAGAATTATCAAGTTCAGTCGATTGAAAAATGATCCAAATGAAATGAGTGACATGATTTATGAATATAAACATCCACCCTCTATTCATTGTTAAAAAATGCATGAAAATTGTGGTTTTTTGAAATTGTTTTAGATTCTATTATTCTGTCCCCAGATTAAGACCCACTATAGTCAGATATAGGCAATAGATGGCACCATTATTGACAACATATCAAAGCAAAACTCTAATAAGTACACCAACACTATCTGCCACTGAATTCTCATCATAAGAAGTCTCACCTCCTTCTGCAAGAGAAACACTCCTCAATGAAAATGCCAACTGGAAACACTGAATTAGAGCATCACGGCTTGAGTTCTGCAACCAGAGAAGAAAACAATTTCAGAGTTTTAACTCATACCCTCTCAACAACATGCCTAATAAAAAAGAATCCATTGCAAAGGAAGGACTCATTCTATCTCTACATCCTTAAGCCCCTGAATCCACCACAACCTCCAGCAAGGTAATTTTTTCCAAATTTTGGGGGACAAAATTTAGAATGAATTCATTTAATTATCAATGCCTGTGTACAGTTGCAAGGATGATGGAAGCACTTGTGTTTATTCCTTTCAGTCAAGGGCCTACCCCAGTTATTACTTGCCTGGATAGTTCCCATACCTTTTATGTTGATTGCTTGGTTACCATGTTGTATGAAGTTACTTGGATCATAATTAGGTCTAACCACACCCAAAGTTCAATAAAAAAAAAAAATTTCCTGCATCACTCGCAATGCAGTAAAAAGCATTCTTGTAAAGACAATGTACATTTTTAGCGGGACCCAAACATCATCAAGTCTCAACTTGATTTTATACGATAATAAAAAAGAGGTCTTGATAACATTACTCGGTATAATCCCCCTTCCCCAAAACCCAGTACACCAAAAAGCAAATCTTCAGAAAAATAGAGCACATGATCATAGATAGAGAAAAAGAAAATAAATATAGGACCACAATTTACATGCAGATTGCACCAATAATGCTAAATGTTTAAGAAATTACTGAACCCGAAATATACCTTGGCTCGAGAGAACAATAAAATCAAGCTGTATGTATGAGCAATGGCCTCATAATTTCCGGGCACATTCGCAGTAGACAGTGATTGAGTCCAAATAGATGAAAGGAGGAGGGTTATCTGGCGGCTGCTCAGTCTGAGAGGGACATCCTGAAAGTGAAAAGGAAGATATTTGTTTTTGATAACATTATATATATAATAAATCACTACGAGACACCTAATGACCACTATAACATTAACTAATGAGAATATCCATCCCAATTAAATTAACACCAGGGGCAAAACCCGGAGGGGGGTGCGTGTTCCCCATGTTCGAGCAAAAAATGGAGTTTTAGCTGTAACTATTCTGAAATCCCATATTTTCCCCTTTTACAATCCCTCTCACCCTCCCAGAATCCTGGGTCCGCCTATTTGAACCAATGTAACCAACATCTAATACAACAAGTTGTAAATCGTAGAATAAAATAAAAAAAGATACGATCCTATCACATTCAAGTAATGTATATAAAAAATTGAATTATACCTAAGAATAAGTAACCAAAATCTGACATGTATAAGATTCGGAAAAAGTAGAAGAATACCAAGTAGGCCTACCCTGTCCTTACTTGACTTGGTCACAAAATCAATATCTGGCATTGATGAACCTCTTAAGCTATACCCCCGGCGACTATATGCAGACTTAATTTTGTTGAACACTCCATTTGTATTGTTTCTATGTTCTCCATCACCAAAACTTTTTTCGTTTATTTCATTGAGGTTTTCCCTGGAAATGCTCCTTCTGTTTCTCAGCTTCTCGAACAGGACAGCTGATGAGGAAAATACAGAAACAGTTTTTGAGAGTGTCCTTGGAAAGTCAATGTTTTTCTTTGATCCAGACACAGCTGATTCTAAATGAGGGCAAACTGAAGATGGCACAAGGACAACAGAGAAGATCTGGTGAGCTCCGACTCGGGTTTCAATATCTGGATGCACCATAGCCAAAAGTAACTGATGAAATAAAGCCTCTGGGAAAGCCTAGACATGGAACAAAAATACCATCCATAGCATCAATATCTCACCTAGAGAAATGATTAAGAAAAGTAGCTGAAATCTTTTCAATTTTTTTAAGAGCTTGCCTTTTTCTGATATGATAAATTTGGCAAAAAAGCAACAATTTGAGCAGCACGATAGACAGCAAAAATAGTAGTTCTAGCCATAGAAGTAACGCTTGAGATATTCTCCAACATTGTTGCCATGACATCAAGGATTAGACCTGAATCTCCAACCTGTAATTATATAAATAACACCACCGTGAATTTCAGAAAGTCGGCTGAAAGAAGGAAAGATGGAAGTGACAACTAAATGAGTCCACTATAAAAAGTTTGGACAGTTTGATGAGAAAATATAGAGATTTAGTAATGCCACCTTCGACGACAGTTCTGTAAGACACTCGTCAACTGCCTCATGAAACTTTCTCTTCCATTTGATTGAATCATCTTCGAGCGAGTAATGAATGCTTTTGCGCAAATGCCTCATGACATCACTTACAGCGCTGACTATAGCTATTGATGACTGGATCTTAGTGAGTCTAGTGAGGGCAGTGACCACCTCAACAATGTCAAGCTGCATGCCAGGTTGCTTAAGAACACTTTTATGATCAAGATGCTTGACTAATAATGACAGCAACAAATGTGTATTTTGCCCTGCACATATAAAAAAAATGCAATAGATTAAAAACAAAGAAGTAGAGAAAAAAATACACTTTTCTCTGAAACAGGCAAGGACTGGAAGACTAATTTGAAAAAAAAAAATTTAACTCTGACCAGAATTATCCATCAGAATTTGCATGTCTTTGAGAACAGGAAAAGCGATCCCATTTGCGGTATGCCAGAGGTTTCCATTGTCAAAGAAGCGGAACAAAGACTCTAAAACACGACGCATGGTAGTGGCCTCTTTTCCAAGATTGGCCATGTTATGCAGGCACACCCTAGACCAAAAGCTTGGGTTCTTGGCATCCTTCCTGTGATTTTTAATCAAGATGCAAGTTAAGCATACAAGAAAAGGGCGAAGGAAAACCCAAATTGTGCGAAGAAATTACGCTGTCACGTTTAGTTGTCCTTTATCATTAACGATCATTGTCCAAGAAGGAACCTCCGTATCTGGTAAGGGAGATACATGCTCCTCAGTTTTAGGAACTTCTAGCACCATATTATTTTGGTTGGAGTCGTGGGACTCCTTATTTGCACCTCCATAATTTTCCAGAACCACTGAAACAATCTGAACAGAAATATTGAGTTGATAAATAAAATCAACCTGGGTGGGAGCGGATGTAAATTTGAAAATAGTGATGAAAAAGGAAAGACATGTAACTATATAAATTAGATAACAGACTTTCATAGCATACACAGATTAAAATGAAAATTGAATTTGAACGATACATATTTCACCTTTATTTATCAATAATAACAGCTAGTTTGATACTTTTCATTACATTGAAAAAAAAAAACAAAAAAGCCAAAAAAAGATAAAACTTAGAAACAACAAATTCTACTACCACGTAACGGAGATTGGTGCATGTTTATACAAATTATTATTGAGGTGGCAATGGCTGTTGCTATCATCAACATCATAAATAAATATTCGAAATAACAGTTTGGGCAACATCTAAATGGTTAAGAAATCAGTAAGAGCTCAGCAATGTAGATAGATAAAACTAAACAACATTTTGTGCTTGAAAACACATCGCAATTCAATATCATTTGTTCTTTGGGAGCTAATGTACACATTTCTTAATGTGTTTGTTTAAAAGGCATACTTGGCTTTCCTTGATTTACCTGAAAGAACATGGTGCACTCAGTAAATAATGAATTTTGAAAATGATCTAAAAGTGGTAGTAGTGGCTATAATGTACATACTTGAACAATTAAGTCAACTTGACATGCAAAATTCTACAAATGCCATAACGTGATAATATAAATTATCCATACTCCAACTTCAATTAAGAAACTAATAAAAATTAACAAAATTTTAGGTAGAAAAACAATGATGCAATAAGATACAGAGCATAATTAAAGAAAACAAAGGAAATAAATGTGTTATCTATTTTAGTCCCATTAGGTGGATGACAAAGAAGAGCAGCTCACATATCTTAAAAACAGACTATACTTACACAATCAAATTCGACTGAAATGTGGGAGTTTTCACCCATGAACCAAATCTGTACAACAAGAAAAAAAAGAAAGAAAAGAGGAACTATTCAAAGCCCAAAAGATGACAGGAGCCAAAATGAAAGTATAATGATGAAATGTTGAATGGCTGAAAATCCAAGTAAATGTGCATTTAGCGCTAAGGCCTTTATCACAAATGAAATAAACACCTAAATCATGGTTATTATTACATTCTACGAACAACTAGTAAGAAGCTCACAAAAACAAAACCGGTGTGCTTTAAATATGATGTAAAGGATCCATTGGAAAGATAAACAAAAACCTGCTCTGTTCCAGAACCCAAGGGATGATTACTAACTAGTAAGAATAGCTTGCTGGTGAGTACACCCAGCATTTACACTTACAAAAAGTATCATAAAATAAATTAATATAGATATATCTCACAGTCACTAGATTTCTTTGGAGTTCTCCCCTTCACCAAAGTACTTACCTGTTATCCAGTAATAACAACATTGATTAAAAACAAAAAATTACAATTGAATGAGGAATGGCTGGGTTTTTCCTGAAAAAAGAGATTATTAGACCATTGACATGAAGTCAAGAATACTGGATGTATAATGGTGTTTTGATTCAACCTTTTCTTCAAATTTACTGTTTATTTTTACTGCATCCATAACAAAGCCAAGCCACAAGCAGCAACCAATGTCAGGAGATAGATAACTTCAGTAAGTGAACATAAACTTGGACATGTATCAATGAAATATAGTGCACCTTGCGTTGCTTAAGTCAGATGGTCAGAGAAATGAAGACTTAAAAGAATAATTGGAATGCGACCTAATCTCAGCTGCGTGTTAAATTTTTTTGTTGTTCATTATAAAGTACTGGCTTTACAATTTAACCAGCAACTTTTCTGAAGAAACCCATATCGTAAAAAATAAATGCTACAGTATACTGAAGGTAAAGTTAAAAGTTCCTGTCCCAACTAAGAGTAAAGAAAAAACCCATTATAGTTGGAGGAAAGAGGAAGAAAAACACCTAAAGAAGCAAGAAAAAAAACTGAGAACTAAAAAATGTTGCCAAGGTTTGCACTTAAATGTCATATATATATACATACATATTATACACACACACACACACAACACAACACGCTTATTTATTTATTATTTGCACTTAAATGCTGCATATTTTTTGATAGGCTAAATTTACAGTAATGAGACCTAATGGACTCAGATTCCTTATCTAATTTAAATCTATCAACTCAAAGGTTAAAAAAGTAGTGAAAATGTATACTCTGTACCATAGCAGATAGAGCTTGCAGTCCAGCTGCCTGTAGATATTCCGTCCTCTGATTTTCTCCCACTTCTTGAGCCAGTTGGCATAGTTTCGGTATAAACCCTTCCAGGTTAAACATGTAAGTTCCATCTTTCTGGAAATTATACCAGAGTTAAATAAGTGTAATTTTTATAATAGGACTTTAAAGAACCTTATCCATAAGCTTAAGAAGCTGATCATCCAGAGAAAAGAAAGAAATAAATTAACCTGATTATTCACATAATCAAACAGAGATTGACATCCAATAATTAATATTTCGTCCTGGTTTGTCTGAGCCAGCAAGGTCTGCATGATGCTTAGAAGACTATTTGCAAACAAAGGCCTGACATAAATAATTTGCAAATCAAATAAAGGATTGAAACAAGATGGAAAATATTAAACACAATGAAAGGGAAATTCATCATTTCCATATGATATCATATTCAGTTTGAAAATTCATGCCGGCGCAGATCTTTCCATGGTTCATTTTCTACCAATGTTTAGAAACAATTATGACAATACAAGTACCAATATTTCCAGACTTATTTAGGAAGCTCAAAACTCCATTAACTGAATCATTATGACAATTTATATTCAGAGCACCGCAATATACTTCTAATATTGAAGAAATTAATTATTCAGATGCTATATCACCAAAAATTACGGAAAAGGTTCATAATATATGATCCTGATCTCTATTTTGTCCAATTGTTATGCCCCAGGGTGCAAAAATATGGCAACAATCTCAATAAATCTTACAAAAAATAAATATGAGATGATGGACAAAATGATTTACCAATAAATAAATAACAAAATCTAATAAATTGGGAACCACACATAAACATAGCAACAGTGTACGTACATTTGCTCTTTGCATGAAAATATCAATTTCCTGTAAATGCACAAGACTGTTTTCACTGATTGAAAGTTTTCGGCTCTTAGGTACTTATAACATCTTTGCTCAAGAGAGCTTGCAATCTGTAATTTGAAAACAAACATCAGAATAAATATAAATAATAACAAAAAAAGTTTTACTAAGAGAATAAAAGTAGCAGCACTGTGATACACAAATAATTCCAAAATTTTGTTTATAAAATGATTATGAGTTATGTTCAGAGCCTAATATATAAACTGAAAAGAATATGATGAAAGAATGGTGTACAGCATATTATTTTACATGCATCTAACTATCAAGAAGCATTTTCATATCTTTATTTTGGAGTTTTGTGAATTCATTTTAGTTTCTTTGATGGATAAGGTTAATTACTTCTAAATAATACTTTATTTTTCTTGAAATCTTCTAATTGAAGAATTAGCCTCCATACCCTCAAAAGAAACATTCATCAAATCCTATCAATTTGTTGTCTTCGTCTTGTTTTTTAAAGGCAAAAAGAGGAGCATTCAATGAAAAAACCTGAGGGCATGGGGATACTAAACTATATTTATATAAATTTTTATCATTTATTTCTCTGGTGAACCACAATGAAAACCTGCAAAAGCTTAAAGTCATAAGGTCCCCAAACGCCTGAAAATAGTGAGACTGTATTCCCATCAAACTAATATGAAGCTGTTGCCATTTAGCTACTTAGCTCACACGAATCTGACAAAGCTTTTGCTGAGTAAAGAACAAGGAGCATTTAAACATTGATGTGTGAGGGCCATGCTCCCAGTATACAACACAAACCTCCTTATCACTGGGAGAACTTAAAGGGCCTGTAAATGGAACTTGTTGAAGGGATAATGGCTGCAATTAACAGCCATTATTTAAGAAATATTATGAGAAATAAACCCCTCTTGTAACAGTCAAATTATGGCAATAATGAGAATTAAGACACTTAAATTACAAGTGAATTCAGCACCTATAAATACTCAACAAATTCCAATGAGAAATTTACAGAAATTTTGTACAAATACTCTCTGCAAGAAATAGCTCTACTGTAATTTCCGCTTGAGACACCAAATTCCCAACAAAAGACAAATCCAGCAAGGAAAAGCGCAGTGTTTCTAGCTTTCTTGTATCCCCAAACTCATTCTTTCACTTCAACGATATTTCTACAACATATAAACGGTTTTCTGATTTAAAATTTCGCATTATGTTTTAAACCAGGATGACTCATTACATGTTTAAAAACTTAAAATTCTGTACCGAAAACACTGGAACAAAATAGTATGAATATGTTCCTATTTTCAACTTTTTTTTTACCCTGAAATAATGGGTTATAACCGTTGCTCAACCCTAAGATTGTAGGAAATCGTTGTTTTGACCTAATTCCAACCCTGATACAAAGGGTGAATCCGTTGTTCTAACCTCGCATCTGGAATGGTTAATTCTATATGACTTATATCAATAGCCATGAAGACATAAATTCCAGTGCATTTGTAATATGATTTTCTGCTATTCTATACCTCGCTTCAAAACCGGTCAAAGCAAATTACAGCTTTGTTTGCATTTATTTTTTGTTCTATTTTCAAACTGTTGTTAGTTGTTTTTGTTTTCTGTATAAATATGTCGTGTTATAAAATGTTAGTACAGGAATACGTCGTGTTATAAAATGTTTGTACAGGAAGAAATTGGCTCTCTACTTGTGAAAGATTTCCTTGTCACTCACCTCTTACAACCTTCTGGCTAAGTCATATAGTTGCTTAATCATAGTTGTATAACTATTGCAAACTTTATCATTTTTATTTTTTGTTCATCGTTGCGATTGACTTTCCAGCAAAAATGAGAAGCTATGCATTTCACTTGTTTTCCAGATGTAACAAACTGTTTCTGCATTTTGATCTACTAATAGACTAGTTTCTCGCACTTTTGTACCTGTGTGATACAGTTTCTTGAAAGTTAAATTTTAATTTTAAAAAATATTGTCAATGTCACAACCCAATGCCATGATTCATGCTTGGTGTGTGACATTATGAGCTTTATGACTTGAACTATACTATTTTTCTTGTTCATTTTACTAGATGTGACTCCAGCATCATCTCATAAAGCGCAGGTGACAAAGAGTTAGTATGATTATTCCAGGACCGTTATTAGACTAGCAGCTTTCTTGAAATTCAAAAACTCATCAAACTGAGTTTAAAATGAATACTAAAAAACCAGGATGAATGAAAAACAAAATAGCTGTGTATGGCATGAATTTTCATATGAAAACTAACTAGGACAAGAAATTTATGTCAGAGCAAAAATACCTTGGGGATGCGCAAAGGATTTTTTGCAGCATATTCACACAGTTTGCCAATCTTTCTCTCATTTGGTTCTTCTTCCTGTAATGCAAGTAAAAAAAACCGAAATAAAATGGCAGTAAGTATCAAAAACAAAGAGAGATACACAACATCAGCTAGCCACAAAATATCATTCCTCATTCAATGCAAAATTCTTGTTGAAGAAACTAAATCCAGTCTTGGCTTATCTAACATAGAGTAAAATCCACGCACTACCTCTCCAAATTAAGGCCAATTTTTATAGAATTGGTTAGCCACAGGACTTCAAGTTATATGATATGACTACTGCTAGAATCACAAATTTAGTCGTTCACATGATGCAAATTGACCAACAGATACTGAGCTTTTAGCGCAAAATTTCTAAACAAACATTTTCAATCTGAAACACAACATTTAGTCATGATACAGACCTGGGACCGAGGAAAAATATCCGCTATCAACTTCTTGTACCTCTTCACAGGCTGCCTAGACCTGGTTCGCAATGAGGGGCAAAAGAAACAAAGGCTGCCACATGCCGGCAAGATTTGTCTTGACATCACCCCAGAAACAGCACTCATATTCGACCAATCAACGGATTTTTTTTTCTGTTTCTTTGATCTTTCCTTTCCCTTCCAACAGATTTCCTTTTCTATTTCTCGCCAACTCACTTTCAAACTTTGATCGATTCCTTTCCCTTCTATATTTCATGCGTATGAGAGATTATTGAAAATCACGAGGAGAATTAGGAGGGAAAGGAAAGTTTGTAAGATCAGGGGAACACTTTCCGGCATCAGCCTACATATTCCCAAATTAAAAGACACCTCAAATCAAAACCTCATCAAACCATTTCGAAGTACAAGGTTAAAAATCATCCAAGAAAATGGGAATCTCATAAATGTTCCGAAAATTTTCATTTCTCGCGATGAATCAGGTGTCTCTATATTGTTTCCAAGACATCCAATTCCTATACACGTTTCAAGAATCTCAAGAGCAGACATCACCATTTGACAAAACATGAGTTTATGTGCATCCCACACATCTTTTAAGAAAGCATTTACAAAAAAAAAAAAAAAAACTTCTTNCCTCTCTCTCTCTCTCTCCGCCCGCCTATTCTTTTTCCCTCTAAAATATGTAACTACATGCGTCTATATACAGCCGACAGGACAGAGGTGAATCTTCCAACAAATAGCATTCTTTAATAAAGCCTATTATTTATTTTTATTTTCAAGAAAAAAACTTTTTATAGTTTTACTAAATAAATAAATAAATAAATATATATATATATATAGTTTTGATATAATGTCTACCTATCATGCTTATTTTTATGTTCATAAATAAAGTCGGACATCTATTGAATATAATAAAGTATATTCAAATTATATATCCAATAAATGAGTGTCATCTCATAAGTGAGTATGAAAATAGATACGGTAGGTGTGCAATATATTAAAATGATATATTTGTGTGTGTTAATTTATATAATTCAAAATTTAACTTGATTTTTATAAAATAAATTCTAAAAATATATTTTTAACCAAACAGAGGAAAAGAAAATAAAGAGCACATTTAATTTTTTTTTCCAACAAGGTTGGCATTAATGATTGAGTTGGGGAGGATGTTACGTGGCATTAATGCCAAAAGATCATGACAATTATTTCAAAATTATATTGGTTATTATTTAAATAGTGGGTTGCATACTTTTGTAATAATTGCTTTAGCGTGGTTATGTATTTACTATTTTGCGAAAATTTTCTTTTAAATTTAATATTTTTTAATTAATTTGATTTATATTAAAATATGAATAATATTATAATTGTAAAATATGACGAAAGTGCATACTACAATTTAGTGGCCCTTGAGCCTTAATTAGTAATTAAGATCTCGACAGATGCATTGTGTATTTGTATAATATTTGGTTTCTTTAAAGTTCTGTGTACAATTGAAATTATCAAAATTGATTGGGTATATTTTGACCATTTCTGGAATTATTCATTAAAAAAAAGTAAAATTGAAGGGGGAAAAAAGAAAAAGGTAAAATGTCACTACAATAGGCCAAAAAAATGGTCTACACCCCTCCTTAATATATAGAGTTTTGAATAGATAATATAGCCGCAGACAAATAATGTGTATGTATTAAAATGCTATATATTTATTTCAAAAAGCACAAAAACTTGTGAGAGACGGTATCATGAGTGTGAGAAGAATCTCTTATTTAGGCTATCAATGAAAAAGTATTACTTTTTATGCTAAGAGTATTATTTTTTATTGTGAATATCGGTAGGCTTGACCGGTGTCACAAATAAAAATTCGTGAGACCGTCTCAGAAGGGACTTACTATTCAAAATTGATATCACGTATTGAATTATTTGATAAGAAGTCTGATATTTAATGAAAAATATAATGATCACATCTTTAATTTTTTTTAATTACGATACATGCGGATTTTGTTTCAATACGAAGGATATGTTTTCTATTGAAAGAGATTTATATCATTATTTCACTAGGACGGACATGAACATTCAATCTTCAATTTTACAACCACGAGTTCGGAATTTTTTTTATATGATTTTTCTTTACTTTGCTAACCACTTTTACGGTGTAAAAAGCGAGTATTATTTTTGTTTAATCATTGCATGATGCCCTCCACTTCCCTTCCAAATCTAAAGTTGTAACATTTTTTCTTGGATCTTGAATTTTGCTACATAAAAGAACACTTTTTCTTTTGCTTTGTCTACTAAGAAATATTTTAGTACAAAAATTTTAAAAAATTAAAATCTGAAAGTGTTATGTGGTTCTATAATAATAAAGACAAAAACTTGTGTGAGACAGTCTCACGGGTAGTATTTTGTAAGACGGATCTCTTATTTGGGTCATTCATGAAAAAATATTACTTTTTATTGTGAATATCGGTAGAGTTGACCCATCTCACAGATAAATATCCGTGAGACCGTCTCACCAGAGACCTACTCAATAATAAATGCATTATAATTTTACGGAATAAGATCTCATGATTGGCATACGAATGCGTTATTTGGCAATCGCAACATGTTTCTGTTTTTTTCTTTGTTATACTTTCTATTCACAAATAATTCTTAAATCGATTAACGAAGGTATAATATAAGTGTATCTGGTGGACAAATAATGATCTAGACATTTGCAATTATGAAACTATAGTGAGACTATTTGATATATTTGGTTTCATCCGGAACAAATGTATTAAATTTGAGACGAAATCTCGAGTTCGAGACTCAATTGTAACAATCTATTCTCCCGACTAAGAAATATATGATTAAGAAATAAATAAAGAGAAATTGTGGTGCCGGCCCTTCAAATAATTAGAAACATTAAAAATACTAGATATCACAAAAACTTATATGAGATCACCTCACCTCACAATTTGTGAGACGAATCTCCGATCCGACTCGACTTATGAAAAAATATTATTTTTTGTGTCAAAAATAATAATTTTTCAAATAATATTTTTTCACTGTAGATATGGACTAGATCGACATTGATATTGTCTAAAAAGAAGACCTACTCCATATTAATTCATAGTATTATATCATTTTTGATAATTTTGACAATAAAAATATCTTATAATATCAAATACATTAACATTTTTAAGTTGTTTAAAAAATAAAAATTATAATATAGGTTTTCATTGACAAAAAATAATAATAATAATGATATCAATATATTAACAATAACAATATCCCTGTATGAGTATTTCAAAAAAGTATGTGCTATAGTTTTATTATTATTACTGAGAGTGGTCGTTAGTATTTTTATTGTTAATCATTCTTTTCATTTTTTTATTAAATATTATTCTTTGTTTTATATTTATTTTGTATTTATTTTCTATTTAAAAAGAAACAAATGAAGGAAAAAAAATGACTCTACACTACTATTCCATATTGCAAAATGGGAATTGTAAATTGTTCTTGATTTATTATTATCTTTATTTTTTAAAAGAAAAAAAAAGCTTATCTTTATTATATTATAATTATCAATTTTGATGGAAAATTTATTATTATATTTTTAGATTTTTTTGTCACATGTATAAACTTTCAGATTTTAATTGTAAACTTGTGTTTTTGCAATTTAATATGATTTTGTGTTTATGTACAAAAGAGTCAAATAAAGGCTAAATAAATAAATAAAAAAAGTTTTTGGGTATTTTTGAAATTTAATTTATTTGAAGGTTAGAATTCATTTTGGTAATTTTTTTTAAATCCCTCTAATAATAGTGCAACATATATCGATTATCGAAGCGTCGATTTCGTGGGGTTCAATTCGGAGCCACCTTATTCGCCACGGCGGCGATATTTTTTTCACTTTCACGTGATTCACGGGTTGAGGAGGTTGTATTTTCAGTTATTGCCGATTCTTTTTTTTTTCATTTTGCTCTGGTTTTTAGGCATCCATTTAACAGTTTATGATGATTTAACTTCTTAGGCTGTGTTTGGTTGGAGCATAAAATTATGAAATGATTAGAGATATACGATAAAGAAAATGATTGAATTAGATAAATAATATATAATGATAAAATAATATTATATTTGATATGATTATTAAGAATCAGATAATTCACTACAAAAAAACGGATGGAATAGCGACAGTTTTTTATAAATCGTTGCTACTATAGCGACGGTTTTTGATCAACCGTCGCAAAAATTGCGACGATTTTTGATAAACCGTCGCCTAAAATATTTAGCGACAGTTTTTCATAAACCGTCGCTCTATTAGCGACGGTTTATGACAAACCGTCGCTAGTATAGCGACTAGCGACGGTTTATGACCAACCGTCGCTTGTATAGCGACAGTTTTTATACACCGACGCTATAATAGCGACGGTTTTTCATAAACCCGTAGTCTACTAAAGTAAGCGACGGTTTATCACAAACGGTCGCTATTATAGCGACGGTTTTACAACAACAGTCGCTATATTAGCGACCGTCTAATGCCACCGTCGCTATTTTGTGCGACGGGTTATATACCTGTCGCTATGTGCGACGGTATAATCATAAACCGTCGCATTATTTTGCGACGGTTTATGTAATCCGTCGCAATAGGCGACGGGTTTTGTTGCCCGTCGCCAATAGCGACAGTTGGGCGTACTGATCGGCGACGGTTTGTCAAAAACTGTCGCTAATGGCGACGAGTTTTTCGACTACCGTCGCTATAATTCTTTATATATCGAAGTTCACGAACAAGTTACAGCGTTTTTCGCTTTTTTGGATTTTTTACTTTTTAACGAAACTCTATCAATTTTTTCGCATTTTCGTTTTTTTACTTTGTACTAACATTTTTTTGTATTAATTTCGTAGATTTGTTCGTCTTTGTAATCTTTCAGCGTTACGTGGATCTGCATATCTTCGCGCAAGTAAGATTTTTAAAGTTTTTTTATATCGAAAATTTAATATTTAATTTTAATATTTGTGGTCTATCGTATTTATGAAATTTTGCGTAGTTTTTGATGACTTTTAAATTTTTTTTACAGAAAACCGTAGCTTAATTAAGCTACTGTTTTTAAAAAACCGTCGCTCTATATAGCGACGGTATTTAAACAACCGTCGCTAAATATAGCGACGGGTTTTTCAAACACCGTCGCTTAGTATAGCGACGGTGTTTTAGAAACCGTCGCTTTCATGCAGCGACGGTTATGTAAAACCGTCGCTTAATATTTGCAACGATTTATATTTAACCCGTCGCTAAATAGCGACGGTCTTGTTCAGAGACACCGTCGCTACAGGCGACGGTTTTTGAGAAACCGTCGCTGCAAAATAGCGACGCGGCCTCCTCTTTATAAAAATAGACTCCCCATTTCTTTGTCTTATCTTATAAGCGCAGGTCCAATCAACGGAAATGGGAGTCAGTGACCTAATGGAGGTACTGAGCCCAAAGCTGGATCTAATGTCTTCTGTTCCTGGATCAAATGCTTGGGAGGCAGCCTCTGCATCTGCATTTCCATTCCCAGGGAGCTCAAAGCAATCAAGTGAATCCTTAGCGACGGTTTTGGCCGTCGCTAATCCCGTTTTTTTTTGTAGTGATTTAGAATCTTTTGATGAATTGACTAAATTGCCCTTCCACTATTGCGACGGCGGGCAGGCGGCGGTGTGGTGGCCGGACGGCAGCGGTGATGGTCGGCCGGCAGCGGTTCGCCGGCCGGTGGCGGGAAATCGTGGTGAGTTTGGATATAGAATAAGGGTAAAATTGGAAAAATATGATGGATTAAGAGTTGGATAAATAATCCTAGGGAGAGGAGTGATTATTTTATCCCAATTAATATAACCTAATATTTTATAGGAGAGATTGACTTAATTAAATAAAAATCTTACCAAATATGGGATTAGGTGAGTTTAAAAAACATAAATCCACCTAATCTAACCTTCCAAACGCAGCCTTAATATAAATGTTAAATATAAAACTACTGCTTGTGCCAAACTTATGAGCTTTCCGAAAGTTGTTTCTACTATGGTATTGGGGCTTAGAGGTCATGATTTCGAGGTTTTTGTTCACAAAATCCCATATATTACCTTAATTTCGTGTCAGACGCTTATTTCTCGGCCTTTGTTGCCTGGATATTCAAACAATCTTCACTTCCCCACCTTGAAATATCAATTTGGTACATACTTCCTTTGTCTAAGGGGTTATATGCGGGCAGTGTTCTAAAATGCGTTATGCGGTAGTTGAGCGGCCACACACCTCCTAGGCGTGTAGGCGGTAGCTTAGACGGTTTTTTTTTTACCCGAATATCTAATTTTTTGAGTTTATCTTCATATTTATCTAATAAATCGTCTATATTAGATTCTAACTAAAAATCAATGACGTATCATCGTCTCTATCTAATACAAATTGATTTAAAAATATGTCAAACAATCATTTTAAAAAAATAAAAAATTCTATATATTACATTAGATAGCCGCCTAGGCAGATCTAAAAATCTGGGCGACTGCCAGCGCTTAGACGCCGCCTAGGCATGCAGTCCTAGGCGACGCTTGTTAGAACACTGTAATGGGAGGCTACGTTATAGTAAAAAATTATTGTTTTTACTACACTTCTACCTTAAGTTTTTGGAAAAACTGATCTTTTATCAAAGAGAATGGATGCTACCTGAAGGGGAAAAAAGCACCACAAGTAATTGGAATGGTTTACGTACATTCAGATGAAAATTAGTGCAACCTTTGTATTTTGAATAACATGTGAGCAGGTATGGGAGGTGCACCTTTCGAAATGTGATCCTTCCAATCCCAAGAATAAATATTAATTGCATCCTCAAGGGTTACCTTTTTTTGCAACTTGCGTATACCAGAATCTGTTAAGGATGCTCCTAAAAAGTTCAGGGTATATGCAAAATTATAAGGTACGCCTAGTATTTTACGTTCTCACTTCCAACATTCAACATAATTGGTTTGAAATGCAGAAAAAGAAATTTGAAATGTAGCTACACAATCTAACTTTGCTAATTTATGTTACAGATTCTTGTTTCCAGATACACCACGCGAATCAGTCCTCGTCATTTAAACGATGATAGAAGACTCTCAATCTTGAAAATATATTACAAATTGTGCTTTTCGTGTGAGCCCGTAAGAAAATAGCAATAGCATTTTCCGCTTGAATAAAAGCTGGTAGATATTGATAACTTTTATTGTTGTGTTTTGGCAATTGTGCTTTTCGTTTTATTCAGTTATCTATTGAAAAATAACCTCTAATATGCAAACAGCAGTACCATTGTATTACGAGGCACGATTAGTCCTCAATTATTGCTTATGATACAACAGGGATACAATAAAGATTATTCATGTTCTTTTAATAAATAAAAATGAATATTATACATTCCTATGCTATGTGCACCAATGAATGCTAGATCGTATAAAGAATCCTTGAAACTTCATCCCTGCAAATTTTTTTATATTTCCATCAACTGTCTTGTAATTTTATGGGCAGCTTGGTGTAACCGTTCCGTATTTCTGTAAATTGACATTGTTACAAACAGCTTTAGCTTTTCCTCCCCCATTCCCTGCTAAGTCCACATTTTGCAATACAATTCCTTGGCATGGATGGCTTTTGCTGCAGTCGAAATCGATAGCTACATTCGAAGCACTTGTGCCTTGGATGTTTTGGTACACAACATTTTTTACTTGTACAGCTGATGCCTGGGTTTGACAAGAAAAAAAAAAGGTTTGTATAGATGGAGATGAGTTTCATTTCAAGTAGCATCCCACTCAAGCCCAACTCCCAAATAAATTCAGTAATCAAGCTACATGTTCACTTTATTGAATTATTAATCAAGATTGAGATATTAATACTTGAGCTTGATTCTAGCTCTTTTTTATCAGGCCGGCTCGAGTCAAGTTTTGGCCGAACCTCTTGTGAGCCACTTGTCTACTCGTTCGCAGCCCTCACTTGAGTAATTAATTAAAAAGAAAAATCTATTCTGTCTGAGGGTTCTTATTTATTTGTTTTACCTGTTGTTTGCATGGTCCATCTTGGTCACAATAGTTTTGGTCTATGATTATAGGGTTTTTCACATTTTGCATCTCCACATTCTGGAACTTGATATTGCTTGCACTTCCTGATCCACCCTGTTCACATTCGTATGAAGCTATGTTTTAAGAATAAAACAACTCAAACGAAGGAGGGGATCCAGATTTTCATTTAGCAAAACATGTCTTAACCATAATCTTGGATCTATATTATATTCATATTTTTAATTTACTTACCTGCCATGTCTTAATTCTAACTCCATTTGTGGTACCAGATAACTTTGCTCCATTGACAACAACATCAGACACGTGATCTTCTGAATTCCGGGCACCTAAGCTTCCAATACTGAAATCAAGAAACACCATCAATTAAAATTGCATAACAAAATTGAATAGTCAGTATGACTTATAGTCTATATAATCAATCTTTTGTATGGAATTCAGGTTCTTGAAAATACAACCTGATGCCATGTCCAGGTCCACAAGTGATGCCTGTGGCTTGAATCCTTGCTGATCCACTCACAATTGAAATGCAGTCATCACCTAATTCATTCAAAAGCATTCGAGACATGTTGGTTCGGAATCCACCGAGTAATGTTTTTTATTTTTTTGAAAAAAAATCACGTTGACATGCACACGGTTTCTAGCTCGGGGTTTTGTTTCATGCTCGACCGGGGATCAGGATATCATAAATTTTATGTACCTGTGCCAATGGTGCAACTTGAAATACGGACGTTTTGACTGGCTGTAACATGGATCCCATCAGTGTTGGGGCTCTTCTCTGGTGCATTCACTACAAGATTGGAAGCCTCAACATTTGTGCACTTCTCAAAGGACATGTGAATTTGCTGTGCATTTTGGATCTTTAGATTATTTACTACCAAGTTTGTGCACTTCAAAAATGTCAAAGCCTGTATAATAATAATAAAATAAAACAAACCAAATTAATAAACTACACGTGATGATATAATAGCTGATAGAGCACAATGACGTAGAATGATCCGTATAGAACTCCAGACAAAGTCTTATTTTCCTCATATATATATGAAAATATATAGCAGCGTGAATTTACCGTCGGAGCATCCTTGCAAGGCTGCAATCAAAGAATAATAATAAAAGAAAAACAACAGAGTATTAGTAACAAAGACAAAATATTTTAAAGGTTCAGTAATTTATTTATTTTCCGATAANATTGCCATTGCCATCTATAGTCCCACCGCCTTCAACTTGAAGATTTTGAACACTGTCAAAAACTATCCAATGCCTCCCATCTTTACCGTAGTCTGAGCGATCGTTGGATGCAATAAGTGTTCCAGATATCTATGAATATATATTTAATTAGTTGCACAAACAAATTAGACTTTGTCATCAGAAATGAAATATCGTGTTATTTTTTTTAATATATATTTAATTAGTTACACAAACAAATTAGACTTTGTCATCCGAAATTAAATATCGTGTTATTTTTTTAAATAAAAATATTTATTCAAATACCTTTTTTTAAGAAAATGCCTTTTTAAAGCTAAATAATATGATCCGAATTTGTCGAACGCGTCGTGATCATCATGAGAATTAAGAGAAATGAAATAAATATCGCCATCATCCTTAACAAACCGTCTCCCCTATGTTGTAATGATAAATAAATATCGTAGACTCGAAGAAATTAAAGGGTACGAAAAAGCATTATTACAAAACGTAAATGACGTATATGAGACCGAAAATATTTATGAATAAACTAATTTACAACTAAAACT
The DNA here is from genome assembly GCF_012295235.1 of Primulina huaijiensis. NCBI lineage: Eukaryota > Viridiplantae > Streptophyta > Magnoliopsida > Lamiales > Gesneriaceae > Primulina > Primulina huaijiensis. The sequence goes on from NC_133318.1 coordinate 17,130,013, forward strand.
TTGTAAGAAATGATGAAGTTAAACTAATTAATTACCTGCATTATTATGTCAGATTTACAAGGTCCTGTAAACCTTATTGGTTTCAAGTAATAACTTCTTCCCCTGGGAATCACAAAATTAACACCATACATAGACGAGCAAGCTTCCTTCCACGCGTTGAGAAATACCTGATTTTAAATAAATTCGAGTTTAAGGTGTTATTTCTATTTTTTTATTTAGAAAAAAGGAATCGAAATCAAATTAAATAAAGTCTCTAAAAAATACATGTATCATTATATATTTCTCTATATCACTAAAAATCAGGTATATGCTTGTAAATAATTTTATACCTTTGAATCATCGGTATGTCCATCACCTTTAGCTCCATAGTTGAGCACATTGATGGTTTTATAAGTGGTCGATGACGACGCGGTATCTCTTTTGAATTCCTTGAAGCCAGAAAGCTTGCCATCGAACTCGATTGAGCTATTGTCAAACTCGACGCCTTGGTTGAGGTCGAAATAGGAGGGGTAAGCCCGAAAATCGTAGCCAACTTCTTCTTGGGAGTCATAATCACGAGACAAATGATCGTCGTCGTGGATGATACAAGAGCAAAATAAACTTAATGAGAGGACACCAATCAAGTATGGTAGAATATGCTTTTGAAGAATCATTGTCTTACTTTAAATTATATGTTGGATTGGTAAATGTTGGAAAGAGTTCTTGTGGGATGGAACTTTTAAGTTACGAGGTATGGATGTGATGACAAAGTCCTGTCGAGATTGCATATTTATAGAAGTTGGGTGGGGCGGCCGTGGGGTGGGGTTGGGTGAGGGTGGGGGGATGGTTTGTAATTTGTACAAAACATTATTTGGTTAATATATAATGTATTATTATTATTATATTTTTTGAAGAATAATGTATTATCATTTTGAATAAATTTTTTTTGAAGAATGAATCATATATTTGGTTTTAGTTAGTAATACTTGTAGTTAGGATAAATTTAATTAGTGGGTAGCTTCTTCTTCTTTTCTTTTTTTTTTTAAAACATGTTTATCTAATTTTTTTATTAACAAATACTTGGTATTTCTTAAACTTGATTATTAATTTTTTTATTCATCATAATTTATTTGATGACGTGATATTTCATTTTGATTAGTACTCAAATATTCAAATTTTCTACTTTTTTTTATTGGTTTGCTGGAAAGATTGAACGTTTAGGGACCCAAAAATGTCACTATTTATAGATATGCTTGTATAATCACCGAACAAAATATTTAATTATGGAAAATGAGAAAAGATTATGAAGAAATTATGCAGATGAAAAGAAAGATTATGATGAGATTATGCATCTCAACATTTCTATCAATCTTTATATAAATAAATCACGTAATGACTTATTTAACTTTTTAGGTATTAGAATATTTTGTATTCACTTTAATAAATGAACCATACGGAGTAATTAATTGTTGTTATTATAAAAAGAATTATATGATATATTTATTACTATTACTGTTCTCTACGGCTCTTGTGGTATGGAAATGAGATGGGAAAGATTTACAAGAAAAAGTTAGAAAAACAGTTGCTGACTTTTGCTCCATGCTTCCATACGTCTGTGTTTA
>NC_133318.1:17132779-17144755 GCF_012295235.1 Primulina huaijiensis
TAGGTCAAGACTATTGTTTTTAAGAAAAAAAAAAAGAAAAAATTGACCTAGCCTCCACTAAGATTCCAAGAGTGATTTACGTGGAAAAAAATCTCCCAATCCTCCAAATTTTTTGGCCACTTTTCAAGAAAAAGAAATTTGAGTCCTCTCAAATTTTGATCTCAACGTAAAAACTTCTTTCAAATATTCTAGTACTATTTGAAAGAAGAACAAATCTTCTGGTCGTGGACTTGATAGAAGGAGACTCGAAGAAAGTTCGTAGATAATTTTTCAAGAGCTATCTCCGCTAACTCCGGAATAGTTGGAGGCAAATGATTTAATTCACAAAGGTATAATTTCTAACGCCCTATGAATGTTTGATTTAGAAAACCATACGAACGCCCAATCAAATATATTTTGATTGTCAAAATAAAATAAAAATTTTAAAACTTCTGCTGCGTTTGGGCGTGTAGAAAACCGAGATCCAACAATTTTCAATGGTTTGGTGCCAGAGTTTTAAAAATACATACATACATACATATATATATATATATATATATGTGTGTGTGTGTGTGTGTGTGTGTGTGTGTGTGTGATTATTTGGGTTTTGAATTTTCTTAAAAATATTATCTTAGTAGCATTATAGCTTATTTGATTTTTTTAAACTTTGAAATATATATTTTTATTATTATTTATATATAATTTAAATATATTATTATTTTATATAATATAATTGTGTTCCGGTCCGAACCGGTTGAGCCATTATTTTATAGCATACCGATTCGATCATCAATTTGGTTATGAAAATATTTAATGCATGTCGATTTTATGCACGGAAGCTTTCGCCTTTTTAAGATTTCACGGGCGTCGATGCAATTTGAGGCATATTTAATTATTATATATTCGTTTGCATAAAATTATATTGTACAATCCAAATTTTTCTTGTAATATCAAGACTATATTTTCTTTTATCAAATTCGCAATTACTTTATCATCATAGCAACATGTTCTTTAAAGGGAAAATTTTATATACAAATTTTATTCTTGTATATAGGTTGAATTCAATCTACCATAAAGATTGTGTCCTAATAGTTGATCTAGGTATGTCTCATTAACAATAAATCGACATTAATATTACTCATATGTTGAGACGTGAACATCTGAATATACGATTGAGGTATAACTCTAAAATATACTGAGAAACGTCATAAAATATAATTAATATTACTCTATGATCATATTTTAAAATTTTAATTATTTGCATACGTTTCGTTTCACCACATTACGTGAATATTTAGGGGTCGGAGTCCTCATCCGTTATCTTCTATATATTCACGCATGTCAAATAGAATTACATCACATGAGATTGAATATTTAGAAAGATAATTATAACAATATGATCTAGTCTAATGATAACGTATAACAAGAATTACTTTGAAGCTTTTCCTAAGTACGTTGAGATCCATATGATCCACTAAAAATACGGCATCGATGAGTTTTATCATTTTTTTAAAATCATTTTACAAATCTCATACCCGGTCCGACTCATGAAATGAGTTATTTTTTATGTCGAAAATATTATTTTTTTTAATCTAAATATAGATCGGATAGACTCGTCTCACGAATATAGATCTATGGATACCGTCAGAGCCGTATCTGTGTTGAATGAGGCCTGAAACAAAAAATGAAAAATGAGCCCTCTTGTTGCAGTAATAAATATAAAATTCAATTTCCAAATAACAAATATAATAATAAATACATAAATATATCAAAACCAATATATTACATCAATAAAAACTCAATAAATATTTAAAATAACTACATAAATACTACTCGTCTAGTTTTTTAGAGACGAAAATATTTATCAAATCTGTGTAATCCAATTGTCAGACCATTTCTTTCTCAATCGACAACATAGTTAGCTCATTTAGTCTATCTTGCAACATTGTTGATCGAAGATAATTATCGTAGAAACTACACTTTTAGTCCTATAATTGTAGAAACTACAAAAGTCGCGCATAAAATTTATATAAAAGGTACGGCTCTGGATACCGTCTCGCAGGTGACGTACTCTTAAAATATTCCGAGATTTGCAACTAACCATGTGCTTGATTAATATGAACATTTAACCTTCTATATAGTTCCATATATGGAAACATATATCAATCTCATAAATCTTTACAAATTGATCACGTACGACATGCATGTGATTTATACTTCTTAACGTTGAAGTTATCGGTAAATAAACATAGACTAGATGAAGAGTAAGGGGAATAAATGTAATCATAAAACTATTCATATGGACATAAATTGAATAAATTTTGATTTAATTAAAAGTAACATCTCTTATAATTAGGGGTCAGCATTCGGTCGGTTCGGTTACCGACTGAACCGAATTAATCATAACTGAACCAACCGAAATATTTATCCATAACCGAACCGACTGAATTAATTTTCATGACCGATGAAAACCGAACCGAAGTAACCAAATAGCTTTAAAAAAATTTGTGATTTAACTTTAATTATATATTTGATTTTTCTTGAACACTACAGTCTACACAAATGCATAAAAACATAAAATCATACACATCACAAATGTATAAGTTTTGTTTGAACACAATTAATACATGTTTTTTATAAAATAACATAACATGGGCGGGCGGCATCTCGATTGGTGACGAGAGATGAGTGGGCGGCGGATGAAGTCAGGAGTGGAGAGTAGAGAAGTGAGAACGAGAAAACTAAGGTGTTTAGAATTATATTAGAGTTAGGGTTGATTTTAAAATTAAAAATTTAAAAATATATAAAAATTGATAAATAATAAAAATTTATTAAACAATAGTATTTATTATATCGGTTAATTCGGTTAATCGTTTTTAAAATTTTGAAAACTGTAACCGAACCTAATTAACCGATATAACCGAATTTTTTTTTAATTTGAAACCGAATTTCCGAAATAACTTAACCGAATTTTCGAATTGGCTCGGTTCGGTCGGTTAAATCGGTTTAACCGAAATCTCGCTCACCCCTACTTATAACTCCCACTTTGATCGAGTTTATTAAATTTATATTAAAAAAAATTAGGATTGATGAAAAATAAAATATGAAATGATGATCACATAAGAAAATAGAAATTAGATTGAAAATTGTAGTTTTGAAAAATAATTTTAAAAATAATATGGATTTACCTATCTATGTTTCTATGAATAAGAAAACATTTTGAAAAGATTTAAAAAAAAAATATTACCTAAGATTTCCAACTTTTATCTATTCGGTTAATATTCCATAACATTAAAGTAAAGTATATATCATGTTAAATCCGCCCCGAACCCGGTTAAACGAGTAGCAGGACGGGTCTAGACACGATCAAGGATCTAGAAACTGACCCGGGGTGGGTCACGGATTTTAGTGGACCCACCCTGTTTTATATGTTACTAGTAATATATTTATAGTTTATATTATACTAAATAAAGGATGTCCTCGTACTTAACCTTAATTCACAATATTTTCGTCATTTGCTGTTAATTTATTATTAAAAAAATTGTGATAATGATTTAATTTTGGGTAAAAACTTGTGAGACGGTCTTTAGGTCATCCATAAAAAAATATTAGTTTTTATGTTAAGAGTATTACTTTTTATTGTGAATATCGGTAGGGTTGACCTGTCTCGCAGATAAAAATTCGTAAGACCGTCTCACAAGAAACATACTCTTAATTTTGATGAATATATTAATTTTTGGACTTGTTTAATGTATATTTATTAGAATTAAAAATTTTTAATTTATAAGAGATTTGGGGTCAAAGTCGGATCCGCCCCGCCTGTTAAAAAAAATATGAGGAATTGAAGTTAACTAATGTATATGTTTGGGGTTTTGAAAATAACTTCACCAACACACCGAAATAGTTAGTAACGAAAATCCAATAGAAAAACCTTGATTTCAATGCTTCTAAAAATTAATAAATCAATTTTGGTTTTATATTTTTTAAACTAATAAATTTTTATACCTAAGATATTAAAAATCAATCAAATTTAAGTCCTAAGTCCTTTTTCTCTATCTATGCGTTTTTGGGGTGAGCTCCAGCCCAAGGTAAAAAGATAAAAAAAAATATGATTATTACGTATTTTAGTTATAGACTATGTAAAATTTTTGTAAAACTCATTAGTAACCCAAATATTTATTGTTCCTTCAAGCTTCAGCCTAGACTCCATTGAATTAGAGCTCAAGCTGAAAAAAATTTCAGGCTACGCCCTGTCCACCACCACACCTCCTTAAACTGCCGCAAAACGCAGGCCACCACGGTCTTCATCTGCAAGAAAGCCATGTCCTTTCCAAGACAAATTCTTGGTCCAGCCTGAAACACTGGATACGTGTACGAATCCTCTTCCAATATCTGGTTTTCCACTTCTGGAAGACTCGAAAGCAACCAGAAAAACCATGCCAATGCAGCAGAAGTTGAATCCCTCCCGGCCAGTGTGAAACTTATGACTATGTCTACGACAACATCTTCATCGACTTACCAGAGCTCAAGAATCTTTATCATAAAAAATCGTGCGAATTTTCTGCATGCAGTTCTTGCTTCTTCCCCTCTGTTTAATTCTTTCGGGAAGTCGCGAACCTGTTTGAATGCAATCTTGAGTTGTTTTTCGGACCCTATATTAAGAGCCCTTTTCATTTTCCAGTAAAGGGCCACGAATGAATCGAACCTTTTTCTTGAGAGTCTGACAGCGTTCTCGAAATTGGACTTGAGAACGTGTTGGACTTGACAACTATTTTCCTACGGACAGGAAGTTTAATCGTACACACAAGATATTAGGAGTGGGTAAGGTTAAATCTGCCGTCCATTGCACAAACCTTTCTTTGTTTTTCGCGAATGTGAGAAAAATGAACCAAACATAGCGGATGATCCAAGAAGTTTGGTGGAAGTTGGCTGCAGGTTCTTGAACAAGCCAAATGCCTAGAGAATTTATTTAAGAATTATGATATGGATTCATCTTTAGTTTCTAAAGCAACTATTTTGCAAAAAAATAAAGAAATTTAAATAAAATTTGTCAACAATTAATGAAAGATTAAGCATGACAAATTTTATATGAAATCTTTATAGTTTATTAAACTCTTTTGGGGATTATATAATGACAAAAACTTGTGTGAGACGGTCTCACGTGCGGATCGTATTTTGTGAGACAGATATCTTATTTGGGTCATCTATGAAAAAGTATTACTTTTTATGCGAAGAGTATTACTTTTTATTGGGAATATCGATAGGGTTGATCCGTCTCACAAATAAAAATTCGTGAGACTGTCTCACAAGAGACCTACTCATATATAATTACTTATTCAATGGCATAAAATTTGAAGTAAATCTTGCAGTCACATATATCAAATTACATCTATAATTATTTGACAAAATATTTAAAATTATAAAATATGTATAATAAACAATAAAATTTAAACTAACATGTACAGAAACTTTAACACTCAAACTAATTAATGCTAATAAATTATTAGTGAAATTTGTAATATGCAATTAATTATCACTATAACTTATAATTTAAGTCAAAGAAAAAGTAACTCCTACCTGTCCTTTAAGTTCTTTCCTTGATAATAGTTTTACAAAACAAAAAAACCTATTTAAAATAATTATAATATTGAATTTTTTATATTTATTACACCTTTTTATTTCAATGTCAAACGGATAATATTATTAATTAATAATTCAAATTCCATTGAATTTTGATACATTCTGATAAGAGAATTAAAATTATAAATACGAATATTTATTTAAACTACCACCCCCACCCCCCCACCCCCCCGAAAAAAAAAAATTAATGCTGCTAAAGATGGATCGCTAGTTGCCATCAATATTTTTATATTATAATCAAATAATCAGTGGTTAATTTTAAAAAATATAGGAGATAAATTTAGCGAACTTCGAAGATTTTTTTTTACCTTTTTTAAAAAAATATTTATATAAATAAATTTGAGATATTTCAATATTCTTGTATATATTTATATTAATTTAATTATTATAAAAATACACTCCAATATAAATATAATTTTCAAAAAATTTGCAATATAGAATGGTGTTGATCAGAGATTGTAACTTTTTTTTAGAACATTTAATTGGTATCTACATACATCGCGCATACTTCATATTAGTTATTTTTAAAATTTGAGACGGATATTAGATACAACGAAGATATATAATAATTTCATGCTTTATTTTTCGCACCAAAAGGTTAAACTGCAATCACAAAAACCATAAAATCCAGGACACCCGGGGATCACAAAAACATATTGTTCATTTGTACTGATCAACTAGAGTTAAAAGTTGTCTACAAATTCAAAGGCGATGGTTCTTGATATATCAGCCTCAACTATTTTCCTTGTCAAAAACCACAAAATAAGTTTCGAAAAATTTAAGTTCGTGCTTACTATAAATTTGAACGAGACGAATTGAAGCTACAAATTAATTTATCTTTTTTTTTACAATGGGATTTTTTTTTGATAAATTATATATATTACACTGTCAAATCTCGATATTACTAAAAACCTCTATGAAACAAAATCTATTAAATCTTCATGTTTTTTCCATGGCTCGCGTCGGACCGACGGTGTCCGTGTCAGAACGACATGAGCAATGGATTACTCAATATGGCCGCGTTTATAGAACCAAAGAAGAGAAGGCGTTGCGATTTAAGATTTTTAAAGAAAACGTCGAGTTCGTAGAGGTATTCGCTGATCAAACTAACGAGGAGTTCAAAAATTCAAGGCAGCTAGAAATGGACTGAAGGTGCAACATTTGGCAAAGGGGGAATTGTACACTGAAACGACCTTAGATACGAAAATGTAAAGTGTTGTGCCAACTAGCATGGATTGGAGAAAGGGGTTGTCACACCAGTCAAGGATCAAGAGGCCAATGTGGTAGTCATTTTCAATCCTTCATTTGCTTTCCAAAACCCAAGTTTTATCCTTTCAAAAAAAAAAAAAAAAATCCCAAGTTTTATTCTTTAAAATATTTGTGGGTTTATTGTGACATATCACTAAATATAAAATAATATTAATAGTTGGCTGCAATAATTTTTCCTACTGAGTAAAACAATCGAACCATGACGTTTGAGTTGTTATATAATCTAAAATGTTTGAGTTGTATTATGACCACCAACTATAATTTTTGGTAAAACGACAAACGCTCGACCCTACAATGATAATAATAACCATTAAAAATACAATGTTTATTGTGAGAATCATTGTAGTATACAAATTACATCGACACCCCTATAAAAAGTATAAAAAAAAAAAAGAGCTCATGAGTAAATGTAATTACAGTTAAAGTTATGTGTTTTAAAAATCAAGAATAAAACACCATTCTAATTGGCAAATATACTCGTTTTTTTTTAAAAAAAATAAATACAGTACTTAAAAGTGCTTGATTTTTAAATATGATAGATATATTAGTCTATTAATATATTTAAAGGGTTTAATGTCTTTAGACTTTTCACCCGGTCCGGTGCAATTAGCCTCTTAACATTACATGACTTATCAACTATGATTTCAATGGATTGGCGTGATTGATAAGAAACATAAGCTATCTTGAAAGGTTTTCTCTAATACAAAGTGTAAATGTGATTGTATGGTTCTATGAATGAGCTATATATTGTTTTGTCGGGCCGACTTGCATGCACCCCGATTCCACACCATATACATGCATGTACAATTGTTTTGAAAGAAATACACATGTTAACGGTGATCACGAAGTGCGGGAAGTTGCTGGGCATTTTCGGCCATAGCAGCCACAGAAGGCATCAACAAGATATCAACAAGCAAACTAATCTCCCTCTCCGAGCAAGAAATAGCACTGCGACAAAACAAGCAGCGACCAAGGCCAAGGTGGATACATGGAAGATGCCTTTGAATTCATTGTCCAGAACAAGGGCATTGTACCCCTACTCAGCCGCAGATGGAGCCTGCAACAAGAAGAAAGAGACTAATTTCAGAGTATGAGAGTGCCAACAAACAGTGAAGCGGCACTTGTCAAGGCAGTGGCTAACGAACCCGTTTCTGTATCCACTGATGCTAGTGGGATGGATTTCCAGTTTTATTCGAGTGGGGTGTTCACAGGGGAATGCGGGACAGACCTAGATCATGGTGTGACAGCAGTTGGATATGGGAAGAAGAGTGATTGAATTAAATATTTGCTAGTTAAGAATTATTGGGGGACTAGTTGGGGTGTGGAAGAAAACATTATGATGGAGAAGGATATTAGGCTAAAGAAGGGATCTGTGGGATAGCTATGGATTCCTCATATCCTATTGCTTGATAGTACCACGCCACGCCTCGCCTCATCTCCACGAATTCAACTTACACCAAGAAACTTGATTTGCATCGGTGGGATTTGGATAATTTTCACTGAGCTGTACTTGTATCGATTCAATGTATACTTCTTCTCAGATGTGCGTATACATGCAAATGCGATTGCGGCGTATTTTTAGTTTCTTTTGTATGATCTTGTTTAAAGCTTTCAAGGTTATGTGCTCAATTTATGTTGCTCGAGTAATTTCTATCAACTTTCGGTAAAACACAGTAAATAGAGCTATTTTATTAGAGAACATGAAAACTCATACAAACTCCGATTATTTGTCCCACTGGGGTCTCCCCTAAGTTCCTAACCCCAAATTTCTTTCATTTCCGACAAAAAAAAAATTATTACAAAACTACTTAGACTTGGACCTTAATAGTCCATCTATACATTTCCTCCTCCGGAACTGGTATGCTCAAAGTCACCAATCCTGTTTCAGCTTTGTAGCTAAACTCGGCATCCACGTCATCCATAATGCATTTCCGGGGCCGCTGAGAACAGTAGACTCCAAAGAGTCCACTTCCCCTGACTTTAAGTGTGACAGTTGTTGCTGCTGGTGAATCACATTCAGGTGCTTCCTGGAAATCAAACTGCTCCACAGCACCAGTAGAGTTGAACATATCCAGCAAGCCAATTGGTGCAAATGAAATGTCTGTTGCGATAGTCTGTGTCACGAAAAGAGCTAATTAGCAGTGAGGCATAGCTGATGATAAGGTTTTTTTGGTATGTGCTAGAGCAGCTCTCACCTTTATGGGACAGAAGTGGAAGAGCTCATATTCAAGAACTTTGAGTGTCACTGGCAGAGATGCGCCTTTTGGCAAACGGATAATTTCTCCTGATTTATGGGCATAGACTATTGCATCTCCTTTCCAATCCGATCCAGCAATTTGAGATAGAGCGTCGACATCAGTGGCTCGAACAGAGCTGGTCAGAGTTCCAGGGGAAGCATCATGAATGCGTGTCTTCTTTGCTGTCTTGCACCAGCCAGCACCTTGGCAGTTGAAGACCCCTACTAATCCGGAACACTTGTTCACATTCCAGATTTTAAGTAAGCTGCACAATAAAAGGTGGGCAGAGGTAAAATTTTAGTTATGGTAGGATATCTAGGAGAGATTTCAGACATTTGGCTGGGAGGTGAAGTCACAAACCTTATTCCATCTCTAGCTGGATCGACAAAGAGACAGTCCAATGTCGGTCGTCCAGGCAATTGCGCACGAAGAACGGACCCATCAGGGAGAACCAACTTTTTCAAAAGCTCAAAGTTGTGGTTACCAGGCTTGTCACTGATGGACAGAAAGCATTAGAAATTTAAGAATAAATTTCAAAATAGGTATCGAGAAGATAATCAGGTTAAAAATGAGATTTACCTAACATAAATTGCACATCCTCCAACTGCTCGAGCTGCGGCATGGTACTCCGCAGCTGGGTGCAGGCTCTATAACATAAGTGTACAAATAAATATTTCACACACTATACAAATTAAGATATAAAATACACTCGAATTCCTTTTAACAAGGTTAAAGAAATTCATTTAAACTCACGTGGAACATATCCCAATCCGGTTGCATAAATTCTCCCAAGAATATAGTATTGTAAGCTACGGAAGAAATGTGGATGGTATGTGAAGCAGGATCGCGAGGGTAGAAATCATCAGAAGCTCGAACAACTGCAGTCTGCTTGGCACTATAGATACCATCCGTATTATGACACATGCATGCGATGCATCCATTATCAGGAAAGTTCCGCGAGATGGAGGCTTCAAGGGCCTGGTGATAGCTACGAGTGAGAGACACTCTGCCACCATGACCAGCACCGAGAGTCTCGATGATGTTCTGTACGTCAACTTTGACTCCATCTACTCCACATGCCGCTAAATAGGCATGAAGCTCATTGTAAAAATTGAAGACCTTCTTAGGGTGAACCAACCCTAAGCCGTGAACGGCAAGACTATCCATAACCACATCTGGTTGGTTGCCTAGTACACCAGGAGACTGCACCGGATAGGCTAAAGCAGAGTCGTAGTGTTCCATACCAGGTCCTGCAGGCTGCACTCCACCCCAGTAACCAGCTAGGGCATGCCATACATAAACATACCTGAAGATTTAAGTGACAACATAAAAGATTCAACACCACCTCCACTCTGTGACTATTTGTACATTAGGTAAATAACAGTAGAAAATGGCAAGAAGATTATGTCCCCTAGAAATAAATACATTATCGGGATTCAAAAACGTAAAAAAAAATTGCTTTGAATAACAACGTAAGCAAAATCACGCGCTGTAAGTAGGAAGACCAAGTTGGAGAACTTACTTAACATTGTGATGCTGCTTAGCATCTTTCACGACAAGCTTGAGACCTGGTTCCGTTTCTTTGTTTTGCCCATTTTTCTGAAATTTTGTGTTCTCTTTAATTCCTGTAAGCCTGCTTGCAAACCTGCAAAATTAACATAAAGACATCGCCCCTGAAATGTTAAAGCAAGCAAATTCCATCTTCTCAAATCATAACACAACTTGCATACGGAAAAATCATTCAGTCAGTTGTAATAACTTTTGAAAGTAAGCACAAATCTTCCTCACACGATTGATAATTTGAAAAAAAATTGTCTTACTGAGCTCCTTCTTGTACAACACAATTTGAGTCGTCCTTGACTTCACTTCCAATCTGTTGCCAGCCATCGTCTATGATCAAAAAACGAGGAGGAGTACCACCCTTGGACAAGCTGTGACAACAAACAAGAAAACAAATTTACTGTTTAGAAATAATCCATCAAAATATGCTGTACGAAGGACTGAGAAATATAACCAGATCGACCTGTTTAGTCCTTCTTCAACACCCTCTGCAGTGACATCGGTGTAAAAAGCATCCCATGTGCACCATCCTAGCCAGTCAAGGAAGGAGGGTAGCTACAAAAGGTCCAGGTATGCAAGCATAAGTTGTACTGCTAGAATCTCGATCTCGATCCACAAAATAAGTTCTAAATAAAGCAGCAGCATAGCATAATCTCACCTTCTTCTTTTCACGGTGTTGAAAGGTTTGCAAGTATTTCTCCACAGCTCTGATTCACGCAAAATTTTGTTTCCATCAGGTAATGAACAAAGGGTGCATAAATTTCATAACAAGCATTATTTGGAGGGGCTAATGGTCTTACAAAGAGAAAATGACTTACTTCACAGCCTGGTTGATAACTTCAAAAGGATTTGTACCAGCATGCATGTAAACAAGGTGCAGTCCTTGGTTTGTTTCCACAGAATTATCACCTGCATCAAATGACACGACAAAAAAAAAGTTGTTTTGCTTCTTTCTACTTGTTTTTCTCTAGTTATCTCCCCCACACCCCTATGAACTCCATTAAGACATGCATGTGATAACAGGGAGCGATTTCTCCATCCCAGTGGTGTTTGCCTTGTTGCCAACTCCACTACATATACAGCACCATTGATGAATGGATCATATGGCCTAATGTGAATTGGGAAAGCAGAAAGTATTTCTCCGCGGGATATGCACCATGTTTCATGTATGCATATACTGACACATCCAATGCTTTCTGGTTCCATGAACTACTCACCACTCTCAAGGCAGATCTCCAGCTCATTATTCTCATTGCCCTGAAGAACAGCACGAAATTGCCCTTCAAGGAGA
>NC_133318.1:17144855-17149732 GCF_012295235.1 Primulina huaijiensis
CAAAAATATTTAAATAAGTTAATCAAGCTTTTAAAATGACATCCAACCTCTAGATAAAAATACTGCAGTTAAAAAAAAATAACATCCTCAAACCCTAAAATGTTGTTTAAAAGAATCCAAGCGTACTCTTTCAAATCCTGCTAAATCGATAACGTAGTAAAAAATAAAAATGCATAAAACAAACAATTAGTATCCATGACCCATATATATATAGTTTAAACTCATGTCTCATAAACATATTATGCGGAAAAAATGCAAGGTCCTTGGATTATCCAGTGCACCACCAAGCTCCGCATACTCAGTGTTTAGCACCTCCAGTCTCCATAACATCATGCTCACCTGCATCATTCATACCTAGTGAGTCTAAAGACACAACAAACCTGTAACGTTATAACGAGTACATATACATAACATGCAACAGTGAAAAGTACTGTACTCAACATACATTTCATGATCTTAAAAACGTAAACGTAAACATATCGTATAAAATCAGAACGTGTCAAAACTTGTCTCACATAATCATCATATATGTATACATTTTCTTGATTTAATTCGGTTAGTTAGTTGTGACTTTCGTATCAGCTCTAATCGTATCAGTTCTATTCGATGGATCCATCTACGTATAACTGTGGTACCCGGCGGCGGGGACATCAGCGACAGTATTATCCATTCACTGAGCCTTGGCCTTACAACTCATCGGATATATATATCATCAGTCACAACCAACTTTCATCCTTCAAAAACATCATCATTTTCATCACTTATATAAACATGCATATGTATAATTTTCCTTAAAACCAAACATGCAATGTATTTTTCATATTTACCAAAAAGGTCATATACGTGATACGTGAACATTTAATAACATGTAAAATCGTGTTTAGGGCGCTGCTATGACTAAAAACTCGACCCGGGTGCAAAATGACCAGTTTGCCCCTGGAAACCCAAAATGACAGTTTTACCGTTGGACCTCTAAATTTCGACTCGAAGCTTATCAAACTCCTTAAAATATCCTAAAACATATTTATGAGCATTCTTTAGACGTAAACTCGAGCTCGTTTCAAAACTTACATGATTCGTTCTAAAACTTGGACCGGGGTCCCGGTTTAAACCCGAATCAACTCAAAACGTAACCAAATTTTCCCCAACTCGAACCATGACTCGAACCTACATGACCAGCCTCTAAACCCCTTATTTCCAACCACCTAGGACCCCTGAAAAATACCGTACAGCTGCTGGAAAAATTCTTGCACCCTTTAGATGACCGGACCCTAGTCACACTAACAAGCTAAACGCTCAACCCTGCACCTAACCGGATTGGACCAGCCTCGGACCAGACCAGCCCCGACTCCAATCATACCTCTTATGACCCTAACCAGACCCTCCTAGACCGTCCTAACCCTGGCCAACCAGCCCATGTCCTTGCCCTCTCTAGATCGAGCCCTATATTTACCCAAATGTGACCAACTCGACGGTCACCTTTGCTGCACCATACCAGACACGTCTTAACCCATATAGGGCTTTGACATGAGCCTCCTAAACCTTCTGAATACAGCTCATAAGCTGCAAGTGCAGCCCCTCGCTCGCCTAAGCCATACGCACCCTAAAACCGCAAACAACCCCAAACCATGAAGAATTCGTTCAGCCTCTTTGTGATGTCATACCAAACATGTTCGAACAACTCCTTGGATAGATATACACTCATGGATCGTGCCCCTTCAAGCCTGGAACCTGGCAGCCCCTTTAAACATTAAAGAACACGTGAACTACCTCAAGAAAATCAAGTTTTCTCATGCCCCATAAAAACGTTAATAAATCATTAAATGACATATTTTTCATGAAAGATCATTCAAAATATTTAATATGATGTGAATGATGAGAAAATAAAGGTATTAGGCATGCCTTTGCGTCTAAACGCACGAAAAACCACACAAACGAGATGTAGAACGTACACCGGAGAAGCGGGTAGGGATTCCTTTGAAAAAACCCAAGAGAATAATGAAGGGCTGCTGTGTTTTCTTTGAAGAAAGCTGCTGCTGCTAGGGGAGGGGCGGCCATAACCTTGAGGTAGGTTTAGGGTTTGCTTAATGATGTGCTTAAATCAAAATATAACACACTAATGGGCCCTTAATTAAACTGATCAAGCCCAATAACACTTCCGAAAAATATTTTGTTTAGGTACGTTTTTTAAAATATTGTCCGAGCCCTCAAAAAGCCCCCCGACTCGCTAAAATTCTCGAACCGCTTTAAAATACGACCCGACGAGTATAAATACTCCACTAAGGCCCATTTTTTAAAATCACACTTAAATACACCATATATTAAATAACTAAAACTAATTATTTAATAAAAAAATTTTCCTTTATTATCCCCGGTCTCCGTTCCTCGTTTGAGCACGAAAACTATTAAAAGCTCTTATGCATGAAACTTTAATAACCCATGAATTAAAACACATATTTATGAAATAAACATTATTTATTGCATTAAAACACCTTAATGAAATACATAAGGAATTTGATAATTTGAATGTATGTGGTTCACGTGGACCTTCGAATTTTCGGGACGTTACAATCTATCCTCCTTAAATTGAATTTCGTCCCTGAAATTCGCTTATCCTCGTTAAAAAAAAAATTAGACTCTTAATTCTAGTATCTCAATAATCCACGATTCCACTGCGCTAATTTGATAAAATAAGTGTTAAGGTGTCCTTATGTCTCCTCCATCCTAATTAAATTGCCTTCAAAATCCTCGATGGCGAATCGCAACTTAAAATGACCTATGGTGACTTAGTTCTATTCTACTATAACCTCAAATTTTGACTTATCTCGCAATTTCTCATACTAGAACTGGATGTCCAAACTTATCGTACCTTACTTTTCTTATACAATACCCATAATGTTCATTGACCTATTACATTATCATTTATGCATTTCGACTTAAGAAACTTTAACACCAAAATTTATTGATCGACTTCTATCTTCGGTAATGCACTTAAAAGTTAAACCTTATCTCAACCCCATAATGATATTATCCTAAAATCCTTGAATCGAATCTTTATCTTACGACACCAAACTTACGTAACTTAACTATTTACAAGTACATGCCAAATAAAAAATTGTTGCAAATCTTAAATTCGAGTAGTGTTAATCCATAAAACCCAAATATACGATATCGATCTCCTACATATATAATAAAGCTCTTCTAGCCCCAATTACATGCTTAAACTATTTTCTTCTGACACTACAACAAAAATAGATTTTTGTAGCGCACTATTAACAGCGCACAATAAAGACACGCCGTTAATAGTATTATTAACAGCGTGCATGTTTATGTGCGCTGTTTATAGTAAAAAAAATTTTAAAAAATCGTGTCTGACATTAACGGCGTACATTAATCTTACGCCATCAATATTATTATTTACATCGTAAGAGCGACGGGTAGGGGAAGAGAGTAGATCCCGTTGTACGCAGTCTCATTAAAAAAAAAAAGATAACAGTATTATTAACAGCGTGCATGTTTATGTGCGCTGTTAATAGTAAAAAAAATTTTAAAAAATCGTGTCTAGACATTAACGGCGTACATTAATCGTACGCCATCAATATTATTATTTACGGCATGCATATTATTGCACGCTGCGAAAAATGGGCGCCCAATTTCATTTGATTCACAGCATGCATTTTAAATTAGTGACGGTTTTTCTTAAACCGTCGCTATATTTAGCGACGGTTTTAATAAAACCGTCGCACCTTTTAAATTAGCGACGGTTTTGTTAAACCCGTCGCTAAATATAGCGACGGGTTTAACAAAACCGTCGCAAGTTTTAAATTAGCGACATTTTAATAAAAAAATCGTTGTTATTTTAACCGTCGCTAATAGCGATGATTTAATATATAAACGACGGTTTTTGATTAACCATCGCTAAGAGCGATAGTTTAATAGAAAATCGTCGCTAAGAGCGACGGTTATACCAAAATCGTCGCGAATTGCCTATAAACATCCGCACTCTCGAACCATTTTCTTCCACACTGCTTCATTAGACGATTTTAGTTTCGATTTAGGATGTTTTTTCACTTCAATTTTTGGTAAATTTTTAAGTGTTAGTTTAGATCATGAATATTGTTAGCATAGTGTAAGTTTTTTTTTAATTATTAAATTATAAAAGTAATTTTTTTATTTTACTAAAAACATTAGCGACGGATTATGATTATACTGTGAGGACCAAAGATTTGTATATAATTGAATATTGTAGGGAAATTTTAGCACAAGATTTTTTTCATTAGAATAATATTTGTATATGGGAAATAGTGGTTAGAAAATCTTTTGTTAAGTCAATAATATTACACCAAGGCATGCAAATTTCGAAATTGGGAAGGAAAATTTTTGCAAGATTTGGGTATCATACAAATTAAAAGAATTGAGGTGGGATGTTGCTAGGGAATCTCGAAAATTCCTCCTAGATTAATTACCTAGTATGGGGATGGATAGATACTAGTGTACATGGAAGTAAATCATCCAAGGTTGACCAAAATCCTTTCCACCTAGCAACCTAAATCTTGAACCAATGGAGAGCATGAGATCAAGGAATAAGTCTCACTAATTAAGCATCAAGAATTTCGAAATAATGGCAAGGAGATGAGAGCCAAAATTGAGAGATTTGAACCAAATTTAGGCATGATTGGGCTACCATATTGAGCTCCACCCTTCTCCCCTATAAATACCACATCAAAGCCTAGCATTCCCTACACTAAAAACTCGAAATTCCCTTGCTGAAATTCTCGAAATTTAGCAGCCTCTCCATAGCCAAACTCTGCCCCGAAAATCGTCCAAGAAATTAAGCCGAAGTTCCGTCCGAAGGAGGAGCAAGGAGCGATCCAATT
>NC_133318.1:17150102-17230056 GCF_012295235.1 Primulina huaijiensis
AAAAAAAAAAAAAAAAAAAAAAAAAAAAAAAAAAAAAAAAAAAAACCCTAAAAAAATTTTCGGACGAATTTTTACTCGAGGCCGACGCTATCCCCTCCGAAACGGCCCAACGAACGATAGTCACCACCCTAAAGTCGTGAGGTAGGGGCTGAAATCGCGAAATTCCTTCGTTTAGGCCTCCGAAACGTCGTTTTTGCCGTTTTAGGAAATATTTGTAAACCCTATAACTTCTCATAGGAAATTCCGAATTCGATTCCGTCGATTGTCCCGGAATCCTCTCGACATATGCTTCGAACTCATGTGTCAAAATCCCAACTTTCCATTTTTGGAAAAAAAAAAATATGTATTTGTGTATTTCCGAAAATTTCATATATTGCCCCTTGTTAGATATTGCCTATTGTCAATTCTGAGCATTTCCATTTTTTTATTTCAGGAAATGGCTCCGTCTACTCCTATGCGACCCCGCACCCGTGCCCAAGCTGCCATTCGTATGAAGGAGCTTGCCCTTCACTTTCAGTCCCGTCAGATTCAGCGACTTAGAGCTAGACTGAGTGAGAGAAAGAGAGAGGTCGAGCTTCTAACCGCTGAGAAAGATGAGATCCATGTCCGCCTTACCCAGTCGATCTATCAGGGTGAGCTAGTTAGGAGTGATAACATGGACCTCAGAGATGTCCTAGAACAGTGCAAGTATCAACATGGAAAGTTAAGAGAGGATGTGGAGCGCTATCGCAAGGAGCTGGAAGAAGAGAAACAGCAGGGTGCCAAGGGTAAGAGGAGGCTAGAAAATTCGGGTGACGCCATGAACAGCCTGGCGTATGTGAACCAACATCTGACTCAGCAGATCAAAGTTTTGAAGGACCAACTCCAGCAGAAGAAGCAGTATCATCTGCAGTATCAACAGCATTGGAATGACGAGATTACTGTGGCTGAGGCAGAGATACAGGGACTTAATGGCTAGGTGGCCCAGCTCACGGAAGAGAACGCCCAGCTCAACCATATGGTGGAGATACTTCAAGAGAAAGAGCCAGAAGAGGAGCCGGAAGAAGAAGCACCTGCTGAGATAGATGAGCCTATAGCTGCAGTAGGAGATGGAGAGATAGATGATTAGACTATCTTAGTGACCATTACTAGGAGTTTATTTTCTCATTGTTGCTACGTTATTTCTTTCAGTACGCTTTTTTTGATTCAGTACTACTTGTTTCATTCAGATGTTTTCCTTATATTCAAAAATAATAAAAGTTATGTTTATTTATTAACTCAGTTGTTCCAGTATAACTTATCTATTCAATCTTGTCGATATATACCACAAATTCTTAGAAACATTTAAATTGTAGGAAATGGCCGGTAGACCTCCAAGGCAAAACCGCAACCCTCGATATGCCAACACCAATAACCAAAATGAAGAAGACAGGAATGAACCACCACCAAACATCAATTTGAACCGTGCCGACCTCATGGCTATAGCTACCATCGTGGCGACGACACTTCAGGGGTTAGTGAACCCCAATGCTAATCAACAGCCCCCACCTCCACCACAGCATGGAGTCAAGTTCCATTATGAGTCACTGCGCAAGAACAGGTGCCCGACGTTCCAAGGGGACGCAGATCCTGAGTTAGGCCAAAACTGGTTGAAAAGCGTGGAAACTCAGATGCGACTGCTAGAAATACCCAATGCTCTTAAAGTGGATGTGATAGTACCCTTCCTTGAAGGCAAAGCAAGCTGGGCCAATCACATGGCAGCACTTTCGAGATGCATTCCTCAAGCAGTACTTTCCAGCCGAGGTCAGGTTGCAAAAGTTGAGTGAGTTTGAAAATCTGACTCAAACTCCGGATATGTCAGTGGTAGAATACACATCTCAATTCAATTTTCTTGGATCCTATGCACCGACAATCATGGCAGATGAAGCTCTGAAATTGCACCGCTTCAAAAAGGGTTTGAACAGAAGAATACAGTCGGCTTTGGTAGTCTACCAACCTGCGAACTTTTCAGACTTGATGGGCGCAGCTATCCGAGCTGAAACTGATATCCAGCGCAGAGAGAAAGAGATTAGGAGCAAAAGGCCTATGAATAATCAGTCCTCTCATGGCAGTCAGTCGTTCAAGAAACCGAACCATTCCGACGGACCATCTAAAGGGCCTTCGCCTGCCTCAGGCTACCAGGCCATTAAGCCTTGCCCAACTTGCCACTTACGACACCTGGGAGAATGTCGTAGAGCCAGCGGCGTCTGCTTTGGATGCGGGAAACCAGGACACCGTATGGCAGACTGTCCAGCCGCCACCAACAAAACAACTGAACCAGGAAAAGGAGACGGGTCAAGCTCAGGGGCGAATGCCAATAAACCGCGAGATAACAAACCGAATGCCAGGGTGTTTGCAATGACGCAGGAGGAGGCAGATAATGCAAGCGACGTTGTGTCAGGTACCATATTTATTCAGCAAGCGCCTGCTTATGTGTTATTTGACTGTGGTGCCACACATTCTTTTATATCTAAGAGATTTGCTAAGAAGTTAGGACATGAGCCTGATAAGCTAACAGAGCCCTTTCGAGTAGCCACACCTACCAGTAGGGCCATTGAAACTCATGAAATTTATAGAGATTGCAAAATCAGTATCAGCAATCAGACTTTTAGCGCCGACTTGATACAGTTGATCATGGTCGATTTCGACATCATCTTAGGGATGGATTGGTTAGCAAGAAACAATGCGGTAGTAGATTGTAAGGGAAAAGGAGTCAAACTCCGAACCCCAGATCAGGAGGAAGTCGTATTTCACGGTAAGTCCAAGGAACGGAATTCACTGCTTTCCGCATCTCAAGCTTGGAGAGCCATGAAGTCCGGAGAAGACATTTACCTAGCAATGATTAATGAAATAAAAGAGGAAGTCAAGCTGAAACTGGAGGACATCCCAGTAGTACGAGAGTTTCCAGATGTTTTTCCAGAAGCACTCTCGGGGACGGTCCCGAACCGCAAAGTGGAATTCGAGATCAATCTGGTTCCCGGTGCTGCACCAATCTCTAAAACACCATACAGAATGGCACCAGCAGAACTCAAGGAGCTGAAAGAACAACTCCAAGAATTGCTAGATAAAAGGCAAATCCGACCGAATGTGTCCCCATGGGGAGCTCCAGTACTCTTCGTAAAGAAGAAAGATGGGAGTATGAGATTGTGCATCGACTACAGAGAGTTGAACAAGATCAAAAATCAAGAACAGGTACCCTCTACCTCGGATAGACGACCTGTTTGATCAGCTTAAAGGAGCCGCTGTCTTTTCTAAACTGGATCTGAGGACGGGTTACCACCAGTTGAAGGTCAGGGCGGAAGATATCCCTAAAACAGCCTTTCGAACCAGGTATGGGCCTTATGAATTCACAGTGATGCCTTTTGGTCTGACAAATGCACCAGCAGCATTCATGGATCTGATGAACCGAGTATTCAAGCCATTCCTGTATCAGTTCATAGTGGTATTCATCGACGATATCTTCATCTATTCTCCTGACGAGACGAGCCATGAAGAGCACCTTCACCTTGCTCTTCAAACCTTAAGATAAAATAAGCTCTATGCTAAGTTCAGCAAGTGTGAATTCTGGCTAAAGAGTGTGTCTTTCCTAGGACATGTAATTTCAAAAGTAGGAGTTTCAGTGGATCCAAAGAAGGTATAGGCAATCACAGAATGGCCGAGGCCGAAGAACGCCACCGATATCAGTAGTTTCCTTGGATTGGCAGGTTACTATCGGAAGTTTGTCGAAGGATTCTCTTCGATAGCCATACCATTGACAAAGCTCACACAGAAGAATTCTAAGTTCATTTGGAATGAAAATTGCGAGAAGAGTTTCTAGACATTAAAAAAAGAAACTCGCATCCACACCAGTATTGATATTGCCAGCAGAAAATAAAGATTTCACTATCTACAGTGACGCCTCTAAAGAAGGTCTAGGATGCGTACTCATGCAAGAAGGAAGAGTGATCGCCTACGCATCAAGGTAATTGAAACCGCACGAGCAGAACTACCCTACTCATGATCTGGAACTAGCAGCGGTTGTCTTCGCCTTAAAGATTTGGAGGCACTACCTCTATGGTGCTAAGTGTGAAATCTACACAGACCATCAGAGCCTCAAGTACTTGTTCACCCAAAAGGAACTTAATATGAGGCAAAGGCGATGGATCGAACTTCTGAAAGATTATGACTTGACCATAAGCTACTATCCGGGTAAAGCAAACAGGGTGGCTGATGCGCTAAGTAGGAAGGGCCCAGGCAAGGTGACTCTAGCCTCCCTCTCGGCCCAACCATGCCTACGGGAGACCGTCCATTTAAACCAAGATCAAGACCCGATACTGATCAAACTTAAGGATCAAGTCAGAGAAAGAAAATCTCAAGACCACCAAATCGATGACAAGGGAATCTTGTGAATGAAAGGAAGACTGTGTGTGCCCGACAGCGACAACCTTCGCCAAGAGATAATGGCAGAGGCGCACAAGTCAAAATTCTCAGTCCATCCAGGCAGTACGAAAATTTACAGGGACCTCAAGAGTAGTTTCTGGTGGAATGGCATGAAAAGAGATGTAGCTGAATTCGTCTCCAGATGTCAGGTATGCCAGCAGGTCAAAGCAGAGCACCAGCGACCTGGAGGATTACTGCAACCTCTGGAAATTCCCGAGTGGAAGTAGGAGCATATTTCCATGGACTTTGTGGTAGGATTGCCAAAGTCTAGGCAGAGCCACGATGGTATATGGGTGATCGTGGACAGACTCACAAAGACTGCACACTTCCTACCCGTCCGCGTTAATTACAATCTTTACAAGTTGGCTTCACTATACATGGACAACATTGTGAGACTGCATGGAGTGCCAGTGAGCATTCTATCCGATAGAGATCCGAGGTTCGTCTCGCGTTTTTGAAAGAGCTTTCAGGAGGCCATGGGAACGAAAGTGACCCTAAGTACAGCCTATCATCCTCAAACCGATGGGCAAACGGAGAGAACCATCCAAACATTAAAAGATATGCTGCGAGCATGAGCTCTAGAATTCAGTAGCAACTGGAGCACTCATTTACCCTTAATTGAGTTCGCCTACAACAACAGCTATCACAGCAGCATAGGAATGGCTCCATACGAAGCTCTTTATGGAAAGAAATGTCGGTCACCACTTTACTGGGATGAAGTAGGAGAGAAAGTCGTGGTGGGACCCGAGATAGTACAGATGACAGTGGACAAGGTCAAAATTGTCCGAAAAAAGCTCAAGGCAGCTCAAGACCGACAGAAGAGCTGGGCAGATCTGAAAAGAAGGCCTGTAGAGTTCAATGTGGGCGAGAAAGCTTATGTGAAAGTCTCGCCTATGAGAGGAGTTGTCCGATTCAGTAAAGTTGGGAAACTGAACCCTCGATATGTTGGACCATTCGAAATCTTGGAAAAAGTGGGTACGCTAGCATGCAAGCTGGCACTGCCACCAAACATGTCAAGAATTCACAACGTGTTCCATGTGTCCCAACTGAAGAGGTACATTCCAGACCCGAGTCACGTATTAGAAGTAGAACCACTCTTGATCGAGGGAAACTTGAGAGAAGAACTGAAATATGAAAAATTCCCTATCAGAATCGTGGACGCCAAGAAACAAGTCCTTAGACAACGTATTATTCCCTACGTCAAAGTACAGTGGTCCAACCACACAGAGCGGGAAGCAACTTGGGAAGTTGAAGAAAAAATGCGTAAGGAATATCCCTACCTATTTCCAAACCAAGCCAACTCAAGTTTCGAGGACGAAACTTCTCATAAAGAGAGAGGGATGTGAGGACCAAAGATTTGTATATAATTGAATATTGTAGGGAAATTTTAGCACAAGATTTTTTTCATTAGAATAATATTTGTATATGGGAAATAGTGGTTAGAAAATCTTTTGTTAAGTCAATAATATTACACCAAGGCATGCAAATTTCGAAATTGGGAAGGAAATTTTTTGCAAGATTTGGGTATCATACAAATTAAAAGAATTGAGGTGGGATGTTGCTAGGGAATCTCGAAAATTCCTCCTAGATTAATTACCTAGTATGGGGATGGATAGATACTAGTGTACATGGAATTAAATCATCCAAGGTTGACCAAAATCCTTCCCACCTAGCAACCTAAATCTCAAAACCAATGGAGAGCATAAGATCAAGGAATAAATCTCATTGATTAGGCATCAAGATTTTCGAAAATTTGCAAGGAATATTGGAGCCAATCTATGAGATTTGGCATGAGTTTTGGTATGATTTGAGTACCAAATTTGGCTCCCCTCCCTTCATCTATAAATAGTCCACCATACCTAGCCACTCACACACCACAAAATTCGAAACCCTTGCTGCATATTTTCGAAATTCAGCAGCCCTCCCAAGCCAAAAATCTACTCAAAGTCGTCCAAGAAATTAAGCCGAAGTTCTGTCCGAAGAAGGAGAAAGAAGCGACCCTAATCCCGAAGCCAAGCCACCACGTTTTCTTAGCATTCAAACATGGTAAGTGGGCTGTTTTAAATCTTAAAATCTCGGTTTTATACATATGAACTTTTCGGTTTTTGTTTTAAAATTCGGTCAAGCTCCGTCTCCCGTCTATTCGTTTTTATGAAATTTTGATACGTTTATGTTTTGACACTGTGAGAATTCCCTGAAAATGGGTGGAATTCCAACATATGGCCCTTCACGGTGATATAGAACCGTTTTATGGCCTCACCCCCTTAGAGGATTAAAACTTAGAGACTGACGTCAGTAAACCGTAAAAGGTGGAAAATCGCAGTGTTATTATGTTATGGATATGATGTTACGATTATGAATAGCATGCTGTATTTATATGTTATGTTTTCGAAAATGTTATAAAATTTTATGTTGTGTTCGAAATTCCCCCATTTACTGAGTATTTCCCAAAATACTCATCCCCTAACTCTTCCCTCCCAGATAAGTCCGAAGAACAGGTTGAGGATGAAGAATCCGAGCAGTTCTGGGGATGGTGAATCTCAAGAATTAGATTAAGTTTAAGATAGTATTAATATGCAGTTTTACGTTTCCGCATTTATTTCTATTGTTTAGAAATTTTTTATTGTAAAAGACAATGTTTCCTTTGAGTTGAAATTATGATATATAAACTGGTTCGGTTTATACTGTGCTACGAAAGACTTGTTGTTTCGATTGTGTGATTGTTAAACAACGTCGGTGTCAATCTCGAGTTTCGGGGCGTGACATATACCGTCTCTAAAATTAGCAACGGTTTATGTAAATCCGTCGAAAAAAACCGTCGCTATTTAACGACGGCTTTATGAAACATCGTCGCTATTTAGCAACGGCTTTTTGAAAAAACCGTCGGCAATTAGCGACGATTTCTGTAGACGGTAAACATGTTACGGATATGAAGAATAATAACGGCGTGCGTATGCACGTCGCAGATAATTGTATTAACGCACGCCGCGGATAATCTTGAACTTTCAACAGCTTGCAGTTGTGCACCGTGCAATGTGCGCCGAGGAAAAAGAATTTGCGCGCTGCGAAAAGTCATTTTTGTTGTAGTGTCAATTACAATATAGTTGAGGCCTAAGACCTTTGGATTTTTCTCATTGAAACGAATGTCGCATTCTTACGCATCATCAATGCTTAATTAATACTAGCATATAAAACTTAATAAGTTATCTCATGTTAGCATTAGACTAACTCTAGTAATTCAACTTCACTTATAACCCATAGAGTTCTAGAATCCCCATATCAAGATTTTAGATTTATTACTCGATAAAAATCTTAATATTCGTCCATTGGTAACCTATGTTGCACATATCAAGAGGAAATCGTTAGCAAGGAATTTGCTTACTGAATCAAGGCAATGAGTGAGGAGATTGAATCACTCAACAAAAATCGTACTTGGGAGATAGAAAGATCGAAGAATCAAAAATTTGTTGAAAGTAAATGGATCTTCAAAAGAAAAGAAGGAATCCCTGTTATAGATTATGCAAGATTCAAAGCAACACTTGTGGCAAAAAAATTTACACAGAGAAAATGACTTGACTACAATGAAGTATTCTCTCCAGTGGTAAAACACATCTCAATCCATACACTTCTTGCGATTGTTGCTCATTTTGTCTTGGAACTTGAGCAACTAGATGTCAAAAAAACTTTTCTACATGGTGAACTGGAAGAAAAAATATACATGAAACAACTAGAAGGATTCGAGGTTCCAAACAAAGAAAACTATGTATGTTTGTTGAAGAAATCTTTGTATGGTTTGAAACAGTCCCCAAGACAATGGTACGAACGGTTTGACACTTTTATGCATGCAAAGCATTGCTCAAAGAGCGAGTATGATAGCGGCGTATACATGAAAAAAATCAAGGATGGCCTATTAATCTATCTACTCTTATATATTGAGATACATTGATTGCTTGCAAAAACATATCAGAAATTGAAATGCTAAAGGCACAATTAAGTACAAAATTTGAGATGAAGGATTTGGGAGCTGCTAAGAAAATATTGGGAATAGAGATCTATAGAGATAGAAGTACAATCACATTATTTTTTTCACAAAAGAAGTACATTGAAAGGTACTTGAACATTTTGGCATGCATGATGTGAAGCCTGTAGCAACTCCATTAACAGCTCATTTTAAACTCTCGGTAGCATTTTCACCCAACACTAAGGAAGATGTGGAGCAAATATCTTGTGTCTCTTATGCAAATGTAGTTGAGAGTCTCATGTATGACATGATATGTACTAGACCAGATATTTCTCAAGTTGTCAGTGTTGTAAGCAGGTACATAGAAAATCCTGAAAAAGTACATTTGCATATAATCAAATGGATTATGCGATACTTGAGAGGAACTGATGGTGTAAGATTGACTAATGGAAATTCTTAGAACAATGATGAAAGCATTGTGGATTTCCCAACTCAAATTTTGTTGAAGATCTTGATAGAAGAAGATCGTTAACTGGGTATGTGGTCACACTATGTAGATGTACTATCAATTGGAAAGCAACATTGCAGACAATTGTTGCTTTGTCAACCACCGAGGTAGAGCACAGCGCAACAACAGAAGCTGTAAAAGAGGCTATTTGGCTTAAAGGACTAGTAGGGGAGCTTGGTATACCACTGGTTTAGACAATAGTTTACTGTGATAGCCAAAGTGCAATCCATTTGACGAAAAATCATGTATATCTTGAAAAGACAAAACATATCGATATCAGAATGCACTTAATAAGAGATTTTTTTTCTCAATGAACAATTACGATGGATAAAATACCTACAACAGATAATCCAACAGACATGATGACTAAGCCACTTCCAACCACCAAGTTCAAGCATAGCTTGTACTTGATTGAAGTATGCAGTGTGAAGACCCGAAATCTTGCAACGAGAAAACCTGTAAATGTCATAGGAAGTTTCAGCTCATTTTGGCACAACATTTTTTTTAGTTTCATGCAATCATAATCCTGAAAATTTGAATAATCATTTTTCCCTCATTATTGACCATTTATCACTATTTTAATAACTAATTTAAACCACAATAAATCAACCATTAAACTACCGATATTAAGAGCAAAATAATGATAATTAATAGGAGGTTAATGACCATAAATAAGTGTTTTTAATATGAAATTAATGGTCATGAATATGTGTCATTAAGAGGAGGTTAATGACCATAAATAATAACATTTAAGTTGAGATAAATGACATTGAATGGAGTGGCCCTTCACCTTACCCTTGGAGGTCTATAAATAGAGACTTTGGTTTAATGTAAAATGGCACCAAAATCCTTCTAAATCACTCATAAGTCTCGACCACTTCAAGCAAAGAGGAGAGGCTGCATTCGGCCATTGTAGTGATGTCAAAGTGCTGCTGAAACGACTCAAAACTCTACTCAAAAAGTCGGAAAAACGCTGCCCAAACTTCGGCCAAGACTTTGTTCGATTAGCAAGCAAGTTCAAGCCGCAATTCCGAATTAAGTGCAAGTGGGCTTATATGTTTTAAAGATTATGTATGTTTTAAAAATATGATCGTCTACTGTATGTATTGTATAAGTATAGTGTTTGAAATCACTAAGTTGCTTCAAGTGTTTCATTCCGTTTGTTCGTTCGTTTGTGCTCTTCTTTTTCGTCTACGTTCGTGTCCTTCTGTTCGAATTGATCCGTCTCCGAATGATAAGTTATAAGTTTGAATCTGATAATGATGCATCGGGAACACTTGTTAGGGAAAGGGCCTCAGAGGGAGCCTGTCTGTGGGAAAAGGCCCTAGGGTGAGCAGGGATATGAGAAAAGACCCCAGGAGAGCCCATTTACAAGAGAAGGCGCCAGAGGGAGCCCAAGATCAAGGATAGCCCATCATTATAATTTGTTTGTAAGTTCTGTCTTGAAATGTTCTGATTCGAAGTTCTTTTGTTCTAAGTTTGATTTTTTGTTCATCCAACTCTAAAGCTCTGATTTGTTCAATGTTTGATTGTTGTTCATTCAACTCTGATATACTATACTATGTAAAAGAAGAATATTTTAAAAGTATTATGTATAAAATGTTTTCCGGTATTCGATCGGCCCCACTTGCTGAGTGTTTCCCAAAACGCTCACCCCCCTTACGTCCATCTCCAGATGAAAATGAGGAACAAGTAGAAGAAAAAGAACAGAAGCAGTTCTGGGGCTGGTGAAAAATGGGAAGTAAGGATTTCAAGTTTTGAATGTTCAAGCCCTTTAGCGTTCTTTCGTCGTTCTTTGTAAATATTTGTACTCTCCGCTTCCGCAACTCTGTACTTTTCTTTATTTGTAAAGACGATGGAATTTTATGAAAAAAGACCGGTATTTGGCTAGATACTACGAGGTTTATTGTTATTTGATTAACAATGTCAGATGTCACCGACGCCTCGATCTCGGGACGTGACATGCAGAAAATGAGAAACATAAATCATAGCAGCAGATCAAACATTATGGATATTATGGAGATTTGTTAATTAATTGGCATGATTAATATATGGTGATTGTTAGTTGATATAATAATGGTGGTTGATAGTTGGTTAATAAATATGGTGACTGATAGTTGAAGAATGTGGAAGATTTTGAGTCATATGTTTTATTTGAAATTTGCCTATAAATAGGCTTCATCCTTGGCCTTGAAGAGCATCCCAAGGTAAGAAACATAAGAAACAATTGAGAAAACTTTTTAAGAAAAATTGAGAGTTTCTTTGTATAAAGTTGAGATAAGAAAAAATATTAAGTGAACGAAAGTTCTCTTGCAAACTTTCCCCATAGAATAAATTTGTTGCTTTCTTTCCATGACGTAGGAAAATTGCCGAACCATGTAAATTTCTTGTGTCTCATTTTTCATTATTTGCTCACACATATAATTTTCTACAAGTTGCATCACATCGAAGTTCAACACCGTATATAGATTTTTGAAAAAGACAAACATGGTGGGGAAAATTCTCATCAATAAAACCCGGAGGTTGATCCATGTAATCAGTTTCTTTAAACTTCCCATGTAAAAAAGCATTTTTAACATCAAGTTGCTTCATAGATGGAAGTTGATTATTAGATATGGATTATCATTTTATAACACTGTAGATGGAAGTTGATTATTAGAAAGACTCCAGTAAGGAAAACTTCAACCCATAAAGACAAAGGAAATTTGCATGAAATAGCATTGTCAAACTGATCTCAACAATGTGTCGACGTTTATGTTCCGCGACTCCATTTTGCTCCGGAGTTCCAGGACATGAACTTTGCATTTGAATTCCACAGTTCTGAACATGCTCGAGAAATTCATCAGAACCAAATTCTCCTCCTCCATCACATTGAAAAGTTTTAATCTTGAGATCAAATTGATTCTCCACAAGCTTCTGAAATTTTTTAAGCATGAAAAGAAATATGATTTCCTCTTTAATGGATAAATCTATGAGAATCTTGAACAATCATCAACAAATATCACGTAAAATCGAAAATATTGGTTTGAGAGAACTGGGGCTATTCCCAAAGAACTTAGTGAATCTTCTCGAGAGGTAATGCTGAAATTTTATTAGAATTATTGATTGATAGCTTACCAATCTTCCCCAGTTGACAACTAAAGCATACAGATAGTTTAGTTTCCCACCTACTAACATCAATAATATTTTCCCTGTTTAACAATGATAAGGCCTTAGAATTAGGATGATCAATTGGTTGATGCCACAAAGTTGAAGATGTGTCACTTTTCCTTATTGCTGCATAAGTCTCTTGAGAGTTGTCTTCTAAAGAATAAAGTTGTCTTTGTTTATGCCCCCTGGCTATTATTCTTTGAACTTTGTTCTAAACAAAAAAAAAAAAACAGAATCTGATAATTCAAAGATACATTCATTATCAGAAGTAAGCTTCCCGACTGACGACAAATTCTTTTTCAACCCAGGGATGACTAGAACATATTTTAGATTTAGTTTTTCTTCCTTTGTATAGACAGTGGTTTCTCCGGTATGTGAATAGGCAATTCACCATTATCAACAAAAATAACATTGCTGCCTTTATAATGTTTAGCATAGTTTAAGCACGTTCCAGATTCGATGATTGTTCTCACTGTACCAACACGCGGTCACTCATCCCATAATTATCTCAAGTTAAGTACGCTTAACTTTAAAGTTTTCAAGTAATGAGCTCCTGAAACAATATGTACCATATCGATATGAATAATACCTTAAAAAATCTTTTATATCTTCTTCAAATATATAGTCACGTACTTGCATGATCTTGGAATCCCGTTCATTTTTGGACGGGGTATCACATAAGTTACCTGCACCATTTTCCATGCATGTGTGAAGATGCTCATGACTCAGCATATAAGGATGGATCACCATCACAAAGTTTGAGATTTGCTAGTGCTTGAGGCAAATCATCAGTCTGATTTGAGTAATCAAACCTATGCCAACAATCAATGGCACTAAGATTATCTTTTCTGCAGATTTGATAATTGAGTTTATCATCACTGTTGTTCGTTGGTGGTTGTTGCCGCTCGACGCCGTAACCTTTTTTTGGATGTTGTGTTTGTCAATCAATTATCATTGAAAAGTTATGATTGGCCCATTTTTAGTGTTATAGTTTCCAGCCGGAGTAAAACCTCGACATTGAATGGTCCTCTACCATCTCGAACATTTCGACCACAACCTCGTTGGCCAAAAAGACTTGTGCATGCTCTATGCAAACTCGTTCCTCGTCTCTTTGAATCTGGATAATTTTCTAATGCCCTTGCAAAGCAGGCACAAATTGGTTGCAGGTGGGATATATATGGCGGTTTTTGTCACCATAGCGAGGCGAAAAGTTTCATTTTTTGGTCATAACCCACGTGCAAATTAGAAAAGTTGGTCAAGATCAGTAACCGACTTTTTAACTGATGCAAGTTCATCATAAATTGACTTGAAATCCTTCAAATATTCGTCTAAAGATCGTGATCTTTTAATTTCTTGATTGTCATCAACATGTTTTTCAATAGTCCTTCCTTTTCATTGGTTGTCAAGAGAAGTCCAGAGAGAGCAAGCAGATCCAATCTCTTCAGTGGATCCCTGCATATCTTCCCTCGTAGTGCTAAGAATCCCAGAAATGATCAAAACCGTCATTGGTGATCCAAGTTGCATAAGCTGTATTGGGAAATATTTTGCCGTCGTTCTCTAATTCTGCTGCAGGTTTCCACCCATCTTTCTCTAGATGGTGGAGAACGTACACCCAAACTACAAGCAAGAATCTGAGATCTCTACATAAGGTAATATGTGGTGCTTAGCTTAACAGAGATAAGGCTAGCTAGCACCTTGATGAAAAGATTGGATGATGAGGTTTGGTTCCTCTATTGATTAAGAGAAGAATTTTTTATATGAGTAGGTCTCTTGTGAAACGGTCTCACGAATCTTTATCTGTGAAACAGGTCAACCCTACCGATATTCATAATATAAGTAATACTCTTAGCATAAAAAATAATACTTTTTCATTGATGATCTAAATAAGAGATACTCTTAGCATAAAAAGTAATAATTTTTCATGGATGACCCAAATAAGATATCTGTCTCACAAAATACGACCCGTGAGACCGTCTCACACAAGTTTTTGCCTTTTTATATATAATTATGGTTTGCAAGATTATGGCTCTAATATCATGAAAAACTTTGTTGGTTTGTCTATGTTACACTGGTAGTGTTTCTCGTTCTATTCCAATATCATTAGATCATATCGATGTCTAGTATTTTTATGAAAATTGACATATATGTCTAACATTTGATCGAGGAGAAATATTCATGTGTAGAAGGTGAATTATTTTATCAAAATTCTTTGCCATTTTTGCTTCTGACAGATTTGTTGTTATAGTATCTGTATCAATCTTGTTTGACTTACCTTTTCTTCATTAATTTCCTTATCACGGCTCACTTCCAAAATCAGGATTCGTAAGCATGTTGGTGTCGCTCCCTAAATTGAATCTGGTCCGTTGGATGCACATTATAATGTTTTGCACATATTTTATGTAGAACCAATTTATTTATTATTAATTCATGAGAGTTTAGTGCTGATACTGTAATGACGAGTAAGGAATGTTTATAATATGCGTAAATAAAATTATTTAACTGATGAGTTCATATTAGTTTACATATATTGGAGGTTTATGGTTCATCTGACAATGATATCTCAAGTTTGAGATAAAATATCATATTCGAGACTCAAATATAACAAACATTCTCCCCGACTCAATATCAATAGGCCACAATTCAACACTGGTTTTATAATGTAAAATTCCATCCATTTGTTAACATAAAACTTATAATATAGTTTGGTAATCGGCCATGTCAATCTCCATTTGCATATCTTTGCAAGCATTCCTATTACAAAACGTACACGTAACAACTGCATAATTCTTGACTTTTTTTATACGATTTCTTTCATTTTATATATATAAACTGAAGCTATTTATTTAATCAAGGACCTATACTTGAGTAAATAAATAACATGATTAATTAAACAAGTCAACGATATTTTATATATATTGTCACAAAGTACGATGTTGTCTTCATTTTTTATATTTATGTATTTTGTATANGATCATTAGGTCACCCACGCTGGTGCTGTAGGGGTCATTTGGCCAGCACCAAATACGACATCGCATCATTTTGATATGACAATTTACTCAAACAGTTATTATTAGGCTTAAATAAAAATTACCAACAAAAGAAAATCTATCAAAAATTCTTTTCTTATTTACTTTTTTAATACCTGTAATTTCGGGTTCAAAATAAATTTGAAACCTATATATATTGCTGGGGAAAAAAGCAAATAAACGAAGTAACATGATTGTTTTAAATGACGATGAAACTCGAAATCGCTATCATTTGGTACATATTAAATAAACTCTCAAGTTGCACAATAATCTGCGAAACACGTTAGTTAAGTGAACCACAATAGATAAAATATGTGTGACAAGCTCGTCCGAAAAAGTTTTTGATATATAGAATTAAACTCATAGTCTTATCAAACGCTGAGTTACTAGAGAAACGGTAGGTATACCAAGTGTGTGTGAATATAATATATATATATATATATATATATAGAAAGTACGAAAAGAAAATAATATAATGTGTTTGTTACCTGTTAGAGTAATTTCCTCTTGGAAATTTCATTATTCGAGGAAAAGGCTATCGTTTCCATTAAATTCTAAAATGACATAAAAATACTCTCAAGTAAGAAATTGTGCATTAAAATTGTCCTTCAGACATGTCCACGTCCAACTCTAACGGTCAGACCTGCTACAAACTTTTCACCGGTTTGACTTCCAGTTTCCAAATAAAACCAAACTCATTCTTCAAATTTCATCAGCAATACATCGTCATTCAAACTCAGAACTCACTGTTCTATTCTAATCAATGGAGGCTGCACCAAATCTCAGTTTCACATCTGAATCTATAGCTCCTTGTCCACCGGCGTCTGCCAATAATAGTTTCACAGTTCTTGCCATTGCAGTATTATGCATTGCAGCCGCAGTTTTTTTGCTCCTCAGCTACTATGTTTTTGTCATCAAAGGCTACTTCAGATGGCAGCAAATCGACCCGTTGAGGCATTTTTCCTTCCGGCCGCGGGAACGGTTGGATGTTGAAGATTCCGTGTCATTCCGATCACCGCCGTGGCAAAGCCGAGGGCTCGATGAGTTTCTGATTCGAGAAATTCCAACCTTCCAGTATAGAGAGAGTGAATCAGCAGAAATCTGCAACAGTAGCAGCAGATTTTTGAAATGTGTGGTCTGTTTGAATGAGTTCCAAGAAAATGACTTGTTGAGAGTTCTTCCCAAGTGTGCTCATGCCTTCCATTCAGATTGTATTGATGTGTGGCTGCAAAAGAACTCCAACTGCCCTTTGTGCAGATCAACCATTTCGGACAGGAACGGGTATCGGATCGAGAAAATAATCGCTCCAAATTCATCACCTCAACATTCGGAACCAGTTGGTGGCAGAAATATTGGGGGGTATGAAGACTTTGTAGCGAGGGAAGATGGAACAGGGAGTTTATCCAGTAGACAGCAAGAAACAATTAGAGATGATTTGAACAGATTCTTGGTGCAATCTTTAAGTCATTCCTCAAGAAAGTTTCAGAAATCTAAACCCGGAAAGTTTGAAAAAGTTTTGAGCATGGGAGACGAAGGGATTGATGTAAGACACGAAGATAATCAGTTTTCGGTTCAGCCCATCCGAAGATCCTTTTCAATGGATTCTGCTGTGGATCGCCATGTATATATATCAGTTCAAGAGATTTTAGTGCATAATAGGAATCTTAGACATGCTAGAAACAGTGAAGAAAGCAGCAGCAGAAGCCAAAGGACCATTTTTTCTTTTGGACATGGAAGCATATCAAGAAATGCTGTCCTTCCTGTTGAATCATAGTCATGAAATTTTTTTTAAGAATACATTACCTTGTTCATGAATTTCAGTTTTCTGCTTTTTCTTGTTACAAATTTTCCATCTCATTTTTAGGATTGAAGTAAATAAATCGTAACCAAACCGAACATAACGGAATTGAAGTTCATAGGTGAAGCAAGTAGAAGAGTGGTCTTTCTTGAATGACAAATTTTAAATTAATTCATTAAATTTAAGTTTCAATATGACGAATTTTCTATCATTCATCATTTGATGGTAAAGAAAACAATGAAAAATTTCACAGAATCACATAGGAGAAATCAATTTTTCGCTTAAGCTCTTTCCAATTTTTAAAAAATTTAATTTCCATCTATTTGTTTGATTATTCTCAACATTGAGAGTACAATAAATTTCAAATTTTTGTACCTATATTGTTCTACAATAAATTTGGCAGCACGAGTTCATCTGGGATAAATATCATCAAAAATAATATCTTTGCAATTTTTTTTGTGTGAAAATATCTTTACAGATTTGAAGGAACTGGGTGATGACGAGCATCTTACTTACCTTCCAAATCAATCATACGAATCTTATATTTGCACATATAATATATTCTCTTTCAATGGTTAGAACTTAAAACCAAGAATATAATCAGGTAAGACCTGCAGTATCAACGGGGTTCTCTAAATTCCTATATATATCATCCAATGGAAGGTTAAATTTGGAGGCTGGAGAAAATTAGTCTGCTGGCTTGGCTAGGTACTACTGGTCGTCAGTTCCATCCCCACCAAAGGCTCTTTGTGCAGTGACTGTCATTCGAGTTTTGCTGCCGTAAGACACTTTCTCGAACGACTGGAGCAAATGTAGAAGCTTCTAGATGACTCTGTGATCGATCCTTGAACAGGCTCCCCATTTATCATCATATGTTGAAATTTTAAATTTCGAAATAGTTAAGATCAATAGAACATTACAACCACCTTAAGTTTGACAAATATGGGGAAAAAATAGGAGAGTTGACACATTCTGTTTAAAAAGTTTAGTGTTTGCATTGCAAATAGGTCGCACCTCAAGAATGATTTCTCCATTTTCCCCTGGGAACTCCTCTGATAGTCTGATTGTGGTGTGAATCAAAGGGTGAACCGTATTTTCGGTTGCCGTGATCTTTGAAACCTAAGGGACTAAAAATGCCTGAAAATAATCACAAATTGTTCAATTTAGCCAAAGCAGAAATGAAGTTAAACATTTCCAATAATTAAAATATGGTTTAGATTTATTTAACTTTGAAATAAGAATAATTAATTATTGGTTAAAACAAACAGGTTCGAGTTTAACCAGGAATTTATAAAGTTCATATTGTAGTACTTTGTCTGTTTTGCCGAGAGAAGGCTCTTATGGGTGATTTTAATGAACTTATATTTTCTGAGGTGTCCTTCGGTAAAATCCTTGATTGTTTTGTAAAAGATCCATGAATAATAAATCAAACGGAATAACCTGAGTTATAAATGATATCAAGGTATGATGTGAGAAAAATTGATGCCATCTCTCCATTACAACCATCGATCCCTGTGTACTGCAACGACAATTTCACTCATTTCAGTTTCACATAATCAACAATTATAACAAATGGTACAAGCTCTAGGGATATAATAACAACAAAAAAAGTGCCAAGTACTCTTAATATAGCATCTGATTAGACAGTTATGATGAAATTCTCCGGATTATAGTGACTCACCTATCAAAATCATAAATTCTCTCATCATTACAAATGCGAAATATAAAACAATACTCAAGACTTTAAATTATCCATGGACATGTTAATCTCCCAAAGGTATGACAACCAAAGCCTGGGACGGCATCAGCAGAACATGGTAAATAGCTAATTCATTTAAACAAACTATGCAAGAAACAAGGAAACAATAAATCATCGATATCCTAAAATCATAACCATTAGTCACTATCAAATTCAAACTCAGACGGATTGTAATTGGACCCAAGCATCTGTGACATACTTTCAAAAATTTTTTCCATGGCAATATCTTGGATGGGCATTATCCACGTCTAGCAAAATCTTCTTCATATATTATGAGTCGCAATAACAAACCTGAAAGAAAGTTTCAAACACTAGCCTCACAGTTACAGAATTCTCCTGCCCACGCAGTCTTTTGGGCATATAATGTGTGAGATGAATAACCAATAATAATGCCCCCTGGGGATCTAGGACAAGAAACTCATCTTAAATTGCAGCCCGGCTTACAGGTGTTACAGTTCCAAACACCACAGCATACCAGAATAAGTTGCAACCAAATATCTGCAAGGTTAAATTAAGTCTAGAGGGAAGGGAATTTTAAATATCATTCATTTTCAACTTACATGGCCTTCCAGTAAAGATTCTTTAGGAATGCAATGATTCTAAGCACAGCAGCAAAGCCACCAGAAACGAATGGGATAAACGTTGCAATAATAGTCGAGATAGGAGAAGGAACCTGCTTTAGATAACTATGCTGCCATTCATCCGGTGCTTGAACAAATGGTCAGCCTGCAAAATCATATGAAAATGCTAAATATTTAAATAGCAAAAATAAAAGTGAGCTGGCATTTGCCCAAAGTAGCCCTATGTTCAATTACACCAAGATAAATATCTCCTTTTTACCCTCCCCTTGCTCCTGTTCCCATATCCTGCAATAAAACTGGGAGCATCCAGGAGGGGATAAAAAGCTCCCTTCTGGCGCCAATAATCGAGACTTGATATTTTGAGGAGATTGAGAATTTTGAGAAATTTGTTTGAAAAAATCAAAAGGGTGGAGGTATTTGTAGGAGAAAATCGAAAAAAATTGCAACGGAAGACCGCCGGTCCAGGTCGAGCCGGCTGGTTGACCGTTGCAAAACGGCCACGTCATTGATTATCAATGACCACAAAATCATGGCCGTTGATTTCAAAAACAATAATTTAAAAAAAAAAAAACCGGCAGATCAACGGGTTATCTACCCGTAAACCGTTATCTGACCGCCTTAGGGCGGTTCCCGTCATGGTTGCCCTTGGTCAGGCGCAATGGGGAAATATCGAAAATAATAGAAATTTTATATGCAATTTATCTAAGAATTCCAGATCAGCCCCCTCCTCCCCAAATTCCATTGAACCATTCAGTCTCTTAATCCCACCTCCTCTACCTGGAACTCCTAGTCAGTCCTTAAAATGTGCGAGAGTATATAGGTTACCTGTTAAACATGCTTTCCAGAATGCACCAATTCAAGATCCGTTCTGGGGTCTTTGGCAGTACAAGATGACGCCGAACAGCACCTGGAATCCATGTGGATACTGGGAATACAAGAACTCCTTTATTAAGCATTCTAATCACGTAATTCTCCTTGCGACCTTGCCCGTCAGTATACCGTGAATGGAAAGATCCTTGACAACACATAACTGCCGCACATTTTGAACTTGAGCAACCCTTTCCAGTATCAATGCCCATTAATAAGTCTGCAATTCATTATCTGCCTGCCGCATGGAGACTGCATAAAGATATCAATTTGGTATAATCAACAGAAACCCACATGTATAAACAAATTTAAGCATGGAGAAATAAAAGGAGGAATCATCGATTCATAAAAGAACTTTATGTGATTTAAAACCACCTTATCTTGTCTATCCACACCTAGTGTAAATAAAAGGTATTTTCCTCAGAGCAAAATAGTTTCAAATGCTTGAGCAACTATTTACCCATCATTTCTGTTTCAAATTCAAAGTGAGAAAAGGCACCATTTTTCCTCCCTAGACTCATAAAACCAATACATCAAAGTCAACCACACGAAACCAGAAAGAAAGCAAATACAAAAATAATCAAAGAAATGGAAACATTAAACCCAACTAACATACAACTCGAAGAGAAACTTACCCCAAATCCAATAAAAATTATCGGCAGACCATCGGCCAAGCAAGTGAATTTTCAAGAAATAATATTATTTCTTTACAAGGGAAAAAATAATTCTTCCTCTCAAGTCTCAACCATGTCCAAGTTTTCAATGGGGCCCAAGTGAATTTCCTTTACAATGGGCCTAAGGCAGTCCAACTCCTTAGCCCATCTATGTGGATATGCTTCATCGTCCCTTTCGGCCCAAATTTAACAAACCTAACGAAAAAGGTCAAATTACACAATCACCCTTCCTCATCTTCCCGCGGGAACCTTTGGCGCCGAGAAGACACCCGCGCACCTTCGCATATATCAGTATAGCACTCCCTCCATCTCACCTTCACTGTGTGTCTGAGCTATGGAATCTGCTAAATCTTCGTTGCTGAATGTGTGTAAGTCGAAGAAGCCGCTCCATTCATCTTCGGGTCCACGGAACCGGAAGATCTCGGGCTCCGACTCGAATCCATGGACTGTCAAAACTCCCGGGAAGACAGCTGATCCGCCTCGCCGTATGCGCCACCCTAGTGCGGCAATGTCGATTAAAGAAATCAGGGAGGCGGCGCTAAAGCTGCGGGAATCGGGTTCCGGCCAGAGTACAAATCCTGGCCCGGTCGTTGGATCAACAAACGAGCATTTTGATACCTGGTCTGAATCTGCGGCCACTGTTAAGCAGAAAAAGAAACCCGCTGATGGAGAGATTAAGCTTCCGGAAAAGTAAGTGAATGCCGTAGCTATTGTATGCTAAATCAAAGGCGTGTTGTATTTTTGTATATGTTGTGAATTTGGGGACTCTGAAAATGATCTAGAATGCTGTGACTGGTTTTGGATAATGAAATTAAATGCTTTATGATACATGTGTTTCAGGTATGAACTATTGGATAATTTTTTCAATAGCTTGGATAGCTCGCTCCGGCTTCTACAGTTGAAGAGATCAGCAACGTTATTTACTAATGTTAGACCCCAAGTAGAAACTTTAACCGATAGGTGTGCAAGATCGGATTAAAGAGTTCTCTTTTCACTTTTTCATTTATTATCTTTTTTGTGCTGGCAAATTGATTTTTTTATTTTTTGGTATGGACAAAATTTCAGAAGGTTTACACATAGCCATTTAGCTCAACTGAAGTTTATCATGCCGGATGTCATTGAGATTGAGAAGGTTCTTAGGCGTGATGAGCGCACTTGCTGTGTTAAGCCTGATCTTCGTATCAGTTTGAATGTTAAAGCCATTGGGGATGGAAGTAATGCTAAATCTGATAGTCGAAATGTGCAGCAGCTGAGGAAAGTCTTCCGTGCTCGGCTAGTTGAATTCTACAAGTCCCACCTGGTGGTACAAAATTTACTTGCCAAGTAGCCTATGAATTGCATGTGATGTTAGCTCCTTTTATGGGTATATATAAAAATTTTAATGTGATTTTAGATATGAAGCAAACTTATAGTTGGCACCACATGCCAAGATGGTGGTGTTCATTAATGTGATCATTGGTACTCTGCATAATTTGGTTTTCTATGTGGAGAATTGCTTGGTTCATT
The DNA here is from genome assembly GCF_012295235.1 of Primulina huaijiensis. Classification (NCBI taxonomy): domain Eukaryota; kingdom Viridiplantae; phylum Streptophyta; class Magnoliopsida; order Lamiales; family Gesneriaceae; genus Primulina; species Primulina huaijiensis. The sequence continues at coordinate 17,172,370 of NC_133318.1, forward strand.
TGTATTTCATCAATTTGTGCACGGTTTTCATATCACTATGATTCCTTGTATCATGTCAAACTGAATTCATGGTGGAAAAGTATTCCACCACGTGATGCATCATAATCTGATTTCATGTGACTTATGTTATGAATAAGCTATGCAGGCAGGCTAGGAAATCCGACCTTTTGGTCAGGTTGGCTTACAGCGCTAGAATAATGTGTACTGGGAATTCTTTGCTTCATTTGGTTGCCAAAACCTTGAAAAATAAAAATCTTATTGTAAGCTTGTCAAGATAGCTGTTTATCCTGTTGTCGGTTGCCAGTTACTGCTTCTGCTATTCTACATGAATTTATGTGACTGATAGACTGTGCATCTGCTTCAGGGAGATGATGTCCCTGAGGATGAGCTGCCTGAACCATTCAATAGATTGAAGGAAGATTATTCTAGGAACTTGGTTTGCGCCTCAGCTTCATCTCCGACAATTGAGACACCTGACGTGGGATTATTGCTTGGAGACTCATCCAAAGCATCACATATGTCTCTATCGTTTAGGAGAAGCTTCTCACGGGGCTCAATGCACACTGCAGAAAATCTGAGGCAAGAAAAGTCAGTTATCGATGTCCATGTTTTGGTTGATTCAGAACCCAAGTCTGTTCAAAGTTTTTCCGAGAATGCAAGTAGCCCATTTTCTGTCGATTTTCCTTCCGAATCCTCATCTAATGAGGCAGCTTCAGCTCATGTACCACCATCGATCCTTCTTGACACCCACACCCCAGTAAAAAGTGTAAATTTGGCCAAGAATGAAGATGGCTCCTGTACTCTCGGAACTCCGGTGGAACTTTGCTCTACTCCAGCACAGCTGATATGTTCTACGCCCATGCTTCAACCGCCTAAGAGATGTTGCAGGAGCCCAAATGAAGAGTCATCTGGAGCAATGAGCAAACTAGTCAGGCGCCCACCCCCGAACAGGCCTCTGAAATTCGACACACCTGTTAAGATCGCAAATGCTAACAATAAGCTTAGCAGAAGTACATGTGGAAATTTATCAGCCAGTGGCGAAATCTTTGACATTCTTCCAGAGGCTCTTTTACAATCAGTAAGCTCGTATTGCTTGGGTGACACGCCACAAATCAAAATATTTGACATACATATCAACTATTTATTTTAATAAAGATATCAGCTAATGTAGATATAACTTTTGTCTACATCTACAGATACAAGAAAAGGAGAAGAAGGCATTAATGGAGCGTGATCCAGCCATCTCACAAGCGAAGTGGAGGCTGCAAATGATCGCGGGCTTGCCCAAACTCTTTAACATGATTTATTTCCTGTTTCAATCTATTAGACGTTCTGTCCTCACAAAAGAGGAGCTCATTCAGAAGATAATAGCTGGCAATATGGATGTGGTTGACAGAAGTAAGCTCGATTTCTAACAAGGAACTTCTTAATCTTTTCATATTGCAAAAATCGAGTATCGGCTGAATCATGTAATACCATCACAGGGGAGGTAGAAGAACAACTTAGATTGCTGCAAGAACTTGCTCCTGAATGGATTCATGAAAAATCAGCATCTAGTGGAGATCTTCTTGTATGGTAAGTTTTGCAAATACTCCATCACTCAGCAGTTATTCCTCAAATCATAAAGTTTTTTTTGTAAAAGTATAAGTTTCGTATCTCAGCCCAAGCTCAACTGGTTTGATGTGTGAGGTTCAGCATTATATTACGGTTTACAAATATCTTCTTATTTTGCAGTATCAACAAGATATCAAGTCCTGAATCCATTCGGGCTAGACTCGCCGAGGCCAAGTGAGAACTGGCAAGGAAACAAATCAAGTTCTGTGTCAACTTTTTCTAGATGTTGTTCTTGCCCCCCACAGTGATTTGAATAACATGGTGTTTCAATTGTCCGCTGCTTGTATATATTTATTTTGTGTCATCGTGGTAATCCATCAGTTATCTCTCATCAAACCTTTTTTCCTCAGTTTAACTGTTTCAAAGTGCAAAATTGTCGTTGGCTAATTAAGGCGAAGTTGATTGAAGTGATTGGCGATGGTGAAATAAGATTTCCAGAATGACCCAATATTTCTAAAATATAATTTTATTTAATTTGGATCGGATAGCTTGGGTCGTGAATTTACATAGTTAATCATAAAAATTAATACGGATGGATGACTTTGGACAAAAAAAAATTACAAATATAACTCGCAAAATACTACGGAAACTGTCAATTAACAGTATCAAACTCCAACTGAGCACTTGGTTTTATTTTTATGGTTTTTTTAAAAAAAATTATTTGTATGTTTTTTTAATCAGCATAAAGATGAATCCAATTGTTCCAATTCTTGAAGTAATCGCCTTTGCTTTGTCTTTCTTGACAGTTACATCACACAATGCAACATAAAATTGCACCAAAAGATCCTCTAAGATAGAACAAGTGAAGCATGAGGCAAAGGGAATTGCTGGAATTTAGAACTCCTCAGCACCCTTCATTCGGCAGCAACAATTGGGGTGGCGCATCTCCTTTACTAGCAAGAAACATCCCCAAGGCATCATTGGATCAGAGGTATTTACGCCTCAACACCATTAGAGATCGCGACCAAGTCTTCCCTTCGACCACCATTGAAGAAGCCATCTTCAGCTCTCCACCAGCTGCCACCATTGGAGATGAAATTTTCAGCTTCTCAAAGGTTGATGAACCAGCCAAGTGTGAATATCCAGCTGCACCACGTCGAAAAGGGATAATAGGAAGATTGATTTGGAGACCTCGAAAACGGAGTGTAATGTTGGGTTCATTCTCAAACTCGAGATCTAAATGGTTACCCAAAATGGATTCCAAGAGGAGATGGCCTAATGGCTGGTGCTGATTTTGGTTTCAACTTATCACACCTTGTTAAATTTCTTCATCTGAATTCCATTCATGAAGATTCTTCTTAGGATCATTTCTAGCTTCTTTTGTACCTCTTGATAAATAATCAGACTTGTATTTGAAAGAGAGTATTTTAAATATTCTTATATAAGTAAACCAATATCAAAATTGCATTTAAACGAAAAGGCAGTGAAAAGAAAATTAGTCTATAGATAAATGTAAGAATGAGAAAATTATTGTTTCCAAACATCCTATCTGTACATTAAAGCCATTAGACTGAGATCTTAGCATTGTAGTTTGCTATTTGAATTGCACTTCAATACACAACGATGATGGAACGAATCAACTACAAATTTGCATCTCCTAAAAAATTTTCCACATTAAATCAGAAAAAATCACTTCTATAATCACAAAAAAATGTAAAAAGAAACTGAAAGTGTCCAACCTTGGAGTAAATCAAAGAGTGAACTTTTCCCGATTAAGAATGAATCGAATAACTTAGAAAGATCACCAAAAACACCAGAATCCCACCATGTTTTCGCAAAGTCTGATGTTGCTTGCAACCGCGTTTTATAACTTGAAACTGGAAAGGGCTAGGCTACCATCTCTTACATTTTTCTGATACTGAGTAGTAACAAAATCAAGATAACATACTTCTCGGTATAGTGGAGGATTTTCTTTGGATAGAAGCTCTTTTATGGGTCCATAAGCCTTTAGCATTTGCTCAGAACTTGGAAAAAAGAAGCAAGCAGCGGATACACGAGTCCCGACTAATCTAGCCAATACTCTATGCTCCACGCTCTTGAATTTATCATTGGTGATAAGCTGGATGTAACAGATATTTTTCAAAAGCGAAGTTATTAAAACATGGATAAAGAATCTTGAATTGAAATAAGTCGTCTGTATAATTATTACCTGTAGAAGATCTCCAACGTTGGCTATTAAAGCCCCTTCAATTGGAGGAACATCAACCCAGTTATTTTCATGATGAATCTGGAGTCCTCCACTTGAATCCTGTACTACTATGGTGAGAACCGTGGGATCCGAATGCTTAACCGTGCCAAACGTCCTGTCAGGTTCGGGGCAAGCTGGATAGTATAGGCATGTTAAATATTCACTTTTCATGCATTGTATCTGGTTCAACAAATCTTTGCTTAGACCTAGTGCCTCTGAGAATAATTCAGACAAAAGATCTCTCAGATTGATCATGTATTTCAGGTACTCGATGACTTCGCTCCTGCAAACCAGGTTTAAAGGATTTAAGGACGATGATTCAACCAACTGACCAAGGTTCCAAAGATACAGTCTCGTGTCGAAGGTACAGAACTGTTAATTTGCAGGATTCTGGTAAGTTTTTCCAAGAAAACTGAATTCTATACGTTTAACATTGTCCCAAGAATGGATTTTTTAACTTGCGAGATTACAGAATCCATTGTCCTCGCAAGGAGATAAAATATGAAACTTCTGTCATAAAAGCAACTCTACATCCTACAATCTAAATTCATTAATACGAATCATCAAGTACACGTTAGAAAACACCGAAAGGGATACCTGCAAACTAATGGAATAGCCTCAGGTTCCACGATATCATCTTCACAAGTGCAAGAAAATGCATCCCTCCAGCCTGCTACGTCTGATTCTCTGAAATGTCCATTTATATTATAGAACCTAACTTTTCTCCTAGAATCTGAAGAATAAAGGTCCATCTTTGCTTCCGCTGGTTGCTCGTGGAATCTCCTAGTGCTTTCTAGTATAGCTTTCAGCACACATAATGGGACTCCATGGTTGACCATTTGGAAGAATCCCCAAGATTCTGAAGCTTTACGAATCTCATCAACAATCATTTTCCGTCGAGCACCCCCTTTCTCTATTCCTTCAAAATCTATCACCGGAATCTGAAGTTGAAGTTCACCACTATTATCAGTTCTACTAAGCAAACTCTCTGGTGGGCTAATGAAGAATCTTGGGATCTTTTGGATGCCAGAATCTACTAGTCCTTTAACACCTGCTTTCGTTTTCTCGAAGTCCTCCACTTCTTTCTCCCAATCATAATCACTAACATGATCAGTTCCCATATTTCTTTCTTTGCTGTGTTTCTTTTTGTTTTCTATAGGCACTATGTGAAGTATGAATCTGTTGGACTGAGTAATAGTTGGGTAAAAGAATGATACTTTGATACATATCAGGGAAAATTACAAGATAAGCAAACATGTGGGGAACAGAGATTATTGAACTTCGGAATAATGCAGTTCTTAATTAGCGACAGCTTGCTGCTTCTCTTATTTAATACTTTTGTTTCATTATAGAAATCAAGACATTAATTTATAAGGCAATCCACTCTTCTGTCATGTATCTTTAAAAGTAAGCTAACTCCATTTTAGCAGCTTAGTAAACCAAACTCAATGAAACATTTGAAAATTATATTTAAAAATTAAGAATCACACAAGCAGCCGATTTTCTTGCAAACACTACCGATATGTTCTATCGTTAAAAGTTTCAGAAATTTAGTTAAGGAGCCGATTTTCTTGTTTTTGTAGAAATAGTTAAAAACATCTTTTATTTTCCTCATTTCAACCGCAACTGCATGCTTGCTTCGGCTCAGACAGTCCATTGGATATTAAGGTGTGATTTAAGGTTTTTTTTTTTTAAGATAATTTCATATGCAAAACTTAAGTTCTTTTTGAATAGCATATTGATATGGAAACTGCTGAAAGAAACCGTCCACAGGACATCACAAAGGTATAATGAGTGTTCGTACAAAATTTTGTAGATCACGGGCGTATCAGATGTTACAGCAAAACAACACTAATATTACTACTAAAATCTAACTTCTACAAATCAAACCAAGATAAATTTTCAACATATTGTTGGTTCTAATCTCAATAAAAAAATAAGACGCTAAAATTGAAAAAATAAACTCACAACATAATTTTTTTTGTGTACCTACGACAGTACGAAGGAATTTAGAAAGCAAAACAATATATTAAGGTTAATGAAAATGTTAGAAACCGGAATATCTGAAATGAAAAGGTGAAATTTGCCTGAAACTAATGATTCTATGAAATTTTTGCAATTTTTTGAGTTGTGAGTGGCCCTTGAGTTTTGTTCTTTCAAAGTTTTTTCCACTCCCACTCTCTGCTTCCATTTTCACGATCTTGAGCCACGGTCAATCAGTTGAACCGCTTGCCCACTTCTGAATTGATTCTCAAATTATTTAGAATAATTGGTTGGCTTTTGTCAATCAATCTATCCTATATATTGGACTTTGGTTAATTTAATTGAGCCTAAATAATTATAGTCCAAACCCAAACAAAAACAAAAAAAGTCACAATCGTAATGCACAAACAGATATCCATTTTCTTGAAAACAATAAAGTAAATCAAAGCCAATTAACTTGAATGAACCAAATGCAAAGACTTTACCCACCACATAACAATATCAAAAGCCAACAAAATCTCAAAACACATCATGTGGGAAATGCAGACAAGAAACAGGAACAGATGATGAAAACACACAAATCTTGAAACTCCCAAAAACGCACCAATATCAAATAAACAAAACTTGTTTTTTAGCTAACATGGCATCACCTTTACTCAAGAATGGAGTTTTCACCAATGGGGTTTTTGCAGAGATAAAACCAAATGGAGCCAATGGGCCGCTGGTTCTTTATGTTGGGAGAAGTGAACTATGGATGGTTGATGTGAAGTGACAGAAGAAAAATGGACCCCAAGAATCATTCTTTATCATTTTCAATATAAAAATATTTGATAAAAATAAAAATAAAAATAAGAATGAATGCTTAATGAGGACAAAACATGGAAGGAAGAAGTAGTTGCGGTTTGGACCATTATGAAAACGGGAAGAAATTTATGTCAATATCTGCCAATCCATCAGTCATTTTACCATCTCATGAAGATGGGGTGGTTTCCTTTAATGGTATGATTATGAAAATGGATGGTTACAATTTAAGATTTTATAATTAGGATTTAAGCTCTTCCAACGGTAAGATACTGCTTTATTTGGCTATATCATCCTGATAAAAATTTTTCAAGTTCCCGATTTGGACCAATTTGTTAAATATTAATATTCTCGCTAAATTAATAAAATAATAATTTTAGCTTCTTTTTTCAACAAGATTTTCAACGACGCTAGCCACAATTTATTATAAAATTATGGATTGACAAATGTTTTTTTCTAAAGTAATAAAATTTTATGGCGACATAGAGATAGATATCCATATATATAAATTGAACTTTGTTTTGTTTCCCAACAAGATTTGAAACTAAATTTGCCTTTTCTTGGTTTGTCATGTAGTGTGTGTTGGAAAAAGTTGCAGAAATATTTAAAATAATACAAAACTCAAACTTATTAAAATAAAAATTTACGATAAAAATTAAAAATCTCAAACTCACAAAATATATTAAATTATATATTTTTATAAAATTTTCTCCACTCAATTGTGTTTTTCTTCACAAATTGAGAGACCTATTTATAGAATTTCTTTGGAAATAATTCAAAAATAAATATCATTGCATACAACATCACACATTAATTTTCAATATTTACAACTCTTATTTTCAACACTCAATCTCTTATTTTCAACACTCTCCCTTGTGATGATGATCATGATACAATGATTGTCTTCATTACGTGTTTTTATAATGCCTCATTAAAAACCTTATTAGGAAAAACTCATTGAGATAAAAACTATAGTAAGGGAAAAAGAGTGCAGTCACGTAAATTCTCTCTCATGTTGACATGAACATTTCTTCACAAATTTCGTAGATTGTGCATCCCAATATTATATACATGTTTTCTGAATATTGTCGTAAGAAGTGCATTTGTGAAGAGATTTGATGAGTTTTCACTTGACTGAATGTGACGAATATCAATATCTTTATTATTCTCAAGCTCTCGGGAGAATGCGAAGAACTTAGGGGAATATGTTTAGTTCTGTCGCTTTTTATGTATCCTTATTTCATTTGAGTAACATATGCATCATTATATTCATACAGTGTCACAGACTTTTTGTCGAATGATAATCCGCATGAGATTTGGATATGTTCGGTCATTGATTTTAGCCGGACACATTCACGGTTTGCTTCATGTAGTGCAATAATCTCGGCGCGATTTGATGAAATTGTTACGAGTGTTTTTCTGTGAACGACAAGAAATTACAGTGCTTCCACGAGTATTTACGGTTTGAGAACGTGTCTTGTGTGGATCAGATAAATATCCAGCATCAACATAATCAAATATGCTTTGATTGGTATCTCTTGAATACAAAAGTCCCAAATCTGTCGTTCCTCATAGATAACGGAATATATGTTTAATTCTGTTCCAGTGTCTCTTTGTTGGATATGAGCTAAATCTTGCCAATAAATTTACACCAAAAGATATATCAGATCTTGTACATTTTGCAAGATACATAAGTGCACCAATAGCACTTAGATATGGTACTTCTAGACCAAGAATAACTTCATCATCTTCACAAGGACGGAATGGATCATATTATATGTTTAATTAGCTAACAACTATTGGAGTAATTAAAGGATTTGATTTTTCCATATTAAAACGTTTAAGGACCTTTTTTTGTAAAATTTGACTGGTAAATAAATATTCCATATTCTTTTTGTTCAATTTGCAAACCTAGACCATACTTTGTTTTTCCAAGGTCCTTCATTTTAAATTCTTCCTTCAAGTACAATACAACTTCTTGAATTTCCTTATTCGTTCCAATTATGTTTTAAATCATCAACATATACAAAAATAATTACGCATCCGCATGTTGTTTTCTTAATGAAAACGCAAGGGCATATTGAATTATTTACATATCTTTTTTTCATTAAGTGTTCACTTAGCCGATTATACCACATTCGATCGGATTGCTTTAATCCATATAATGATCTTTGCAATTTCACAGAATAACATTCTCTGGGTTCTGAACTTTGTGCTTTAGGCATATTTTATTTATATATATATANTTTGTACCCAACAGATTTTACACCTTCAGGTGTAAAGACTCTAGGTCCAAAAACGTTACGTTTATTTAGCAAATCCAATTCAACCTGGATGGCGTCTTTCTATTTTATCCAGTCATGTCGATTTTTATATTCACCAAATATTTTGGTTCATTATCTTCATTGTCATTTATGATTTCAAATGTCACATTGTAATAAAATATCTCATCAATTTCTTTTATATCTTTTCATTTTCATATTTTTTCATTATTAGTATAATCAATAGAGATTTCACGATTCTCACCAGTTTGTGGTTCTAACAGAACATTTTCATCATTATGTATTTCTGCCGTAATATCATTCTCTATTTTGTGATCATCTTGTTTCTCTATACTTTTTTCTTTTTTGAGGATTTTTATCCTTGTAACCGATTGACTTTCCACGCTTCAAGCGTTTAATGACATCATGAGTGTCTTCAATTTGTTTCTTTGAAATTTCAATTCGATCATGGGCATTTACAGCATTTATATATGATTTAGTTACCCCTTTTGTGTCTGTAAATGCATCTACTATTTGATTTAATATTCTTTGCAAGTGCACAATTTGTTATACATCTTTTTCACATTGTTTACTTATTGGATCCATATGTAACAATGATGATGTATATTATATAATTTCTTTTTCGATGTGTTTCTTTTCTCCCCCTAACATTAAGAAGATTTCCTCATTAAAAGGACAATCAGCCAAACGTGTTGTAAATGCGTCGCCTGTCTGAGATTCAAGATATCGAATTATTGATGGGCTGTCATAACCAACATAAATTCCGATCTTTCTTCGAGGTCCCATTTTTGTTTGTTGAGGCGGTGCAATAGACACTTATACCATACATCCAAAAATTCTCAAATGAGAAATGTCTGAGTCTTTACCAAATGCAAGCTGCAATGGGGAGTATTTATGATATGCATTTGGTCTGATACGAATTAATGCAGCAGCATGTAAAATTGCATGTCCACATATAGAAACATGAGTTTTGTTTTCATAATCATTGGTTTAGCAATCAGTTGTAGATGTTTAATCAATTATTCAGCTAATCCATTTTGTGTATGTACATGAGCAACATGATGCTCAACAGTGATTTTCATTTACATACAATAATCATTGAAAGTCTGGAAAGTAAATTCCCCAACATTATCAAGTCTAATTTTCTTGATTGAATGATCGGAAAATTGATTCCGCAATTTTATTATTTGAGCAAATAATCTTGAAAATGCCACATTCCGAGTTGATAATAAACATACATGTGACCATCTGCTGGAGGCATCGATCAATACAATAAAATATCTAAATGACCCACATGGTGGATGAATTGGCCCACAAATATCACCCTAAATACGTTCAAGAAACATGGGTGATTCAGTTTGGATTTTAGTTGGTGATGGTCTTATAATAAGTTTTCCAAAAGAACAGGCTTTGCAATAAAATTTATTATTTTGAAAGATCTTCTGGTCTTTCAGTGGATGACCATGTTTATTTTCTATAAATCTTCGCATCATTGTTGAACTAGGATGTGCTAATCGATCATGTCAATTAATCAATATTGAAGAATTGTCAACTACCATGTTTGATTCAATTGGAATTATATGTGTATAATGTAATCCAGTATGGAGAATTGGTAGTTTTTCAACCGCATATTTCTTTCCTGATTTATATGTGGTAAGACACATATATTTCTCATTTCTTTTATTTATTGTCTGAGTATCATACCCATGGGAATCTACGTTATTAAAACTCAAAAAATTTCTTTTCGATTGTGGTGAATACAAAGCATCATTTATCATAAATTTTGTACCATCAGGTAACAAAAAATGTGCTTTGTCACAACATTAATCAAGTCTACAGAACCTGATATTGTATTTACCATTGTTTTTGTTGGTTTTAGTTCCAAGAAATACATTTTATCTCAGAGAATAGTGTGCGTTGTACCACTATCATGTATGCAAACTTCCATGTGATTAGTTTCCTGTTTAGCTTTGTTCAAAGCATTTTTCATATTTGAACTTAAAAAAAATTATGCAATGAAAAAAATTACTGACAATATATATGTAATTTATTGAAAAATATAACGCATATCATAATTATACAATAAAACATTAGCATATAAGCACATGAAAAATAAAATATTTTACATTTTGAAAGATTGGTTCGAACACCTGCGAAGGTGCTTCAAACATAATAGTCTCTATGAGCTTCAATAGCTCGTGTTCTAATAATGTAAACACCGATGAATTAAATCGAGTTTGGTGTTAAACCAAGCGAAAAATACTCGAAATAATCCTTCGTTAAGATAGCTGGTAAATTTGAAAGCCTTTTAACTTGTGTGAACTGAATAACTGAAATAAAGGAGATCCGTTCGAGCTTGTATCAGTTCAGTTATGGAATGAACTGAAATGATATCAACTGAACTGATCAAATCAGTTTTAAAACAAAAGTTAATCAGTTAGGAACACAAGATATGTTTATGGATGTTCGAAGACTTCAACTGCTCCTACGTCACCCTTTATACCACTTCGGATAGGATTCATTAGAAGACTTTGATTTATACAATGCCTTTACAAACCCACTCAGTTTAGAACTTACCCTACTGCCTAACTGAACTCCTAGCCAAGACTGAAGGCAGCACCTTCCAGCCAACACTTGTTTTACATCTATATGTTAAAGACTACATACACAAGTTTATTGTCTTTGTGCAAGACTCACTCAACTTATCAATACGCTCTATTTTCTATATATGTGAGTAATGGTATGTGTGCGTGTGTGAGAGAACTGATATATGAATACAATACAAATGTGTTCTCACACACTGAGGGAAAAATGCTTCTAAATTAAGCTGATAACACTTTGAAGTATTCCCTCAAATCTGGGCTGATTGCTTCTGTAAGCTGGTGTGCATTATGTGTGCCCTTCTTCTTTCACACACTCATGTATATGTTTTTCCACACTTCTACATATTGATGATCTTGGTCTGGTATTTATAGAGACAATGAGACCGTACACCAAAACTCATCAAATACAGCTGGTCAATCAGTTGAACTGGTTCAGTTTTGGGCAATCAGTTGGCACTTTCAGTTTGCGTCTCGATAGCTTCAGTTTTGGCTCGGTAACTGATCAGTTCGAATATTGATCAGTTTCAGCTTCTGCGCAATTAGGTAAATTCATTAGAAACAAAATAACAAGTTTTGTTAACATCAAAATCAAGATTGCGAACATGAAATGTTCCAACACATTTCTATTCCACCAATATATTGATCATTTTCAGAGAAATCATTCAAAAAATCTGTAGCATCAAAATGAGTTGAATCACTCAAACGGTCACTCCGTTCAGTGAAATTGATCTCTTTTTCTTTTCTCTTTATCAATTCTTTATTGAGCTTACAAAAGTACTCGGAGGCTCGACAAATAAGAGACCAATGTTCTGGAGTGCTTCATTTAAAACAAAAACTTTTCAATCGTTTTGAGTGATTTTCATTAACACTCATGTTCTCGTGATACCTTTTCAGTGGGTGTTTCGTGACGCTCTTTTGAGATGAGTTATAGAAGTAACTATCTCAATTGTTTTCAAAACTACGGCTGTGACCACGACCACGTCCACGTCCATGATCACAACCTCGATTTCAACCTCGACCAATACCTTGTCTTTGACTTTGATTTTGGTTTCCGAGTTTAAATTCATTTTTACTTACAACATTTACTTCTGAAAATGATGTTGATCCAGTGGGTCCAGACTTATGATTTTTCATTAGAAGCTCGTTGTTCTTTCCGCCATAAGACGACATGTGATAAGTTCAGAATATCTCGCAAATCCACGCATTCTATATTGTTGTTGTAGAGTTATATTTGATGCGTGGAAAATGAAAAATGTTTTTCCAAGCATTTCTGATTCCGTAACCTCTTGTTCACAAAATTTTAATTGCGAGATTATTCGATACATCGCTGAATTGTAAGCACTGACTTTCTTAAAATCTTGGAATCTTAACGTATTTCATTCATCACATGCGGTCGGAGGTATAACTTCCTTATAAGTTCAAATCTTTCTTTTAATTCTTTTCATAAAACCATGTGATCTTTTTAATGAGATATTCACATTTTAATCCTTAATCAAGATGTCGACGCAAAAATATTATAACTTTTGCCTTTTTTTGTGATTATGAGATACCATTTTATTTAATATTTTCACTTAGACCCAATGACTCTAGATGCATTTCACATCGAGAGTTCATGAAATATAAATTTTTCCCATAATGTCGAGCGCAATAAATTCGACCTTTGTCACATTTGACATGGTGGTATTAGAAAAATAACAATGTATTTTATTAGTTAAGTTCTAAATATATTAATATGGCAATAAAAGTAACGGATAAATTATACGTACAAGCATTCTTAAAAATAAAGAAAAATCGTGAGGCAGATATTCTCTGATAAATACAAGATTAGTGAGTATAATAACCATATAATAATTTGATGAAGAAAAGTTTTAGGGAGGAAGAGTAAGTTTAGGTGATTGTTTGTGTTTGTAAAATCATATTTATAGGGTAAAAACTAGTTGTTTATGACCGTTACAAACTCTTAAAAAATAAATGTATGTACATGTAAATTTTATGGTAATAATATGATGTATATAATGTTAATCATGNAAGTGTAATAATATAATCACATAAGTTCAAGAATTTAGAGATCATATTCTGTTGGAAGTCATGAAAAATAAAAAATAAAAAGAAACTTTGAAGAGGTCCAAGTTAATACAGATGTATGTAAATATCAAAAGTTATTATTGCAGTATCTCACACGCAATTTTATAAGATAGATTAATATTATTTTTTATATCCAAAAATATTATATTTCACTGTCAAAATATCATTTTTTGTTAATTATGTTGAAAAAAATAATATGTAAAATATATTAATTTGAGTTAAACATATTATTTTTTATGTCACACTAAATTACTCATATTTAAATAGAATTAACCTCTAAGTAGATGCATTCAACATACAGAGTAGGTCTCTTGTGAGACGGTCTCACGAATCTTTATCTGTGAGACGGGTCAATCCTACAGATATTCACAATAAAAAATAATACTCTTAGCATAAAAAGTAATACTTTTTCATGGAAGACCCAAATAAGAGACCCGTCTCACAAAATACGACCCGTGAGACCGTCTCACACAAGTTTTTGTCCAACATTAAATATCTATTATCATCATAAAGTAAGTTAGTAAATAAAAAACTTTTTAATATTTTAAATGATTTTCCATTTCTTTAAATTACAAGTGGAATAGTTTAAACTTCTATTTACATAATAAGATAAAATGAAAATTCTTTCTGTCAAATAAAAACCATTAAAAAAAAATTGTTCATATTTTCTGTAAAAAAAAATTGTTCTTATTTTCACAAAAGTCGTGAGAATGTAACGTGTATACGTATAAATATACGTGTACGTAATTACTAGTTAAAGGTATATTTGTCCCAATACATCATTATTCAATCACTTACAAAATATCTTTATTTCCACCTTCTAATCTCATCCTTTCATTTTTCTTGATATCTTACACTCGAACACAAGCTCATACATCTATTTTCCGAAATGGCAAAATTATATTAAAATCATCAACAAATTTTTTTAAAAAAAATCTAAATTTTATACACAAGAATATACAAGTCAAATCAACGTAGTGTGGCGATGGTAAGATAAAGGTGAACATGAATGGAGGCCGTGAAAATGATGAGTAAAAACATGTGAATTACACAGACAAAATGACTCGTGAACTATAAAAATTTTTGTGAGGTGCATTTGTATGTAACACACACTAAAAAACTCACATTTGACTCATTCCAATGTGGCCAACTTGTAGGGGATCCGAGGAACCAACGATTCACTGCTAAAAAAATAAAAAAATTTCAAGAACAATATACAGAAAAATTAATTAATACGATAAAATAAAATACATTAGATTGTCATTTGAACGTGATTCTTTGCAAAAACCCAAAACTTGTCCTTTTATTTTTGGAAAGGAGGTGTAGAGTAATGTTATTAAACTAAAATATACTCTTTCTAAAAGATAATTAAGAGCTTTGGATCACCGTGCATTCATATTTCTCACGTGCTTGCATGGCTAGCTGCATTCCTATTTCCCACATTAACCCACAAAGAGACGGGTTGAGATATTTCCATTCCGGCTCGAATTCGACATGAACACGACGACACACCATGCTTTTGACATATGCATTGGCTTTTTTCTGGATAAAAGATTCAGGGATGAACTGGTAAAAGTGACCAAAACTCACCCCCCGAAGGATCCCCGTGTCTTGTTCGGCTACATTGTAAAAACATATTTCAACACAAAGTATTTAAACTTTTCTTATCCTATCTTTTTAATTAAAAAAAATTAAAAATCAGATTTTATTTTTTATTCTAGAACAAAATATTTACTCTCACTAGAGTAAAAATTGCTAGTAATAGTAGCAGTAACCAGCAACACAACGGTCACAGAGGGGCTTCAAATATTTATCCAAACGTGAACACATTTAAAACAAAATACGCTCGCGGACTATACATACATATCCCGCGCCATCCCCACTCCCATCTTCAATCAGTGCCTAAATCTTTCACTTTCCTAACTCAACCCTCCTCACCAAACAGATTTTTTTTTTCCCAATGGAAAACTGCCGAAAATCTCCACTCAAACCATGGAAGAAAGGCCCAGCAAGAGGCAAAGGTGGACCACAGAATGCCACCTGCGAGTATCGTGGTGTTCGGCAAAGGACCTGGGGGAAATGGGTGGCGGAGATCAGAGAACCCAAAAAGAGAACAAGACTCTGGCTCGGCTCTTTTCCAACGGCAGAAGAGGCGGCTATGGCATATGATGAAGCTGCAAGAAGACTATACGGACCAGAGGCTTACCTTAATCTGCCTCATTTGAGGTCGAATTTCAATCCCTTGAACAAATCACAGAAGTTCAAGTGGATGCCTTCGGGTAACTTCAGCTCCATGTTTCCTAGTACCGGGCTGCTGAATTTGAATGCACAACCTAGCGTGCATGTCATTCATCAACGGCTACAAGAACTCAAAAAATCGGGGGTTCTTGGTAAGGCAAGTTCATCAATGAGTGACCCTAAAAATGGCAAGCAGCATGTGATGAATCTTCATCATCAGACCCCAGCAGAGGACCGTGAAGTTGATGAAAAAGACAATGATAAGAAACTAATCGAATTTGAAGAGAAGCCTCAAATTGATCTCAACGAGTTTCTTGAACAAATGGGAGTATTCAAAAGAGATGATCAGCCATGCCGAAGTAAAGAGTCCAGTAGTTTTGTCGAGCTAGAATCGTCGCACGAAAAAAATGATGGATTCACTACATTTGTAGATAAAACATTTAACTGGGACACGTTGGGTGATATAGCTGGAGCTGAGATTCATCTAGGAGAAGAGTCCAGTACCTTCCATGCACAGGATAGTAGTGAAGGGCTGTTTTTCCCTCCATCTATCTGGAATTTCTAGAGAATTAGAAGAGAGAATCTCAAGTTGTGAGCACAAAGTCAATACCATAGAAATGTACCTCATACTAGCACTGGCCATCTATAAAAGCCGCGATTTTTGTTTTTGATTAGACCACAAATGAATAAGACTCGGCCAGGTTCCAATAGGAACAGAAGACAACCATATAGTTGGCATGTTAGTCATACCAGTGGACATTCCAATGTCTCTGCATTCATTTGGTTTAGGCATATGAATTCAAGAAAAAATTGATTTTTTTATCTAAGTTGAATTAGAAAGAAAATGATTTGTTAAAAAAACCACACACACGGGTGAAAATATGAAGGGATACATTACGTACGAACACAATCGATGATCTCGGGGCAGAAACTGAGGAAAATGGGTCAATTAAAATAAATGGACATTAAATCAATCTCTTCGAAAAAATAAAAAAACAGTAATTATCATGTGTAATATAACGAGAAAAAATTGTCCATAAAATTAAAATAAGAAAATACATGACTAAAGCTATTTTCTTTTCAGATGAAATAGAATGTTATCTTCAATCAAGAAATATTCCACAACTGAATCGAAACATGAGGTGATTCAAATTATATATTCTCCACACAGTAATCTGCCAAAGGATGATTCTTCATGTCTGCAGAAAGCCTCAAGCATGGATATCTTATTTAAGCATTTCCATACTCTGATGCACTTAAGTATTCTCCATGTTCCTCAAAGTATTCAACTAAACGTTTCAAAAATTTATCACCGATAACAGTCTCAGTGTCACATATAATGCAACATTGTCTCCTTGCTCGTGTCACAGCAACATTCATTCTCCTACGGTCGCTTAAAAAGCCAACCTGACCACAAATCACGTATTTCATCAGAATGTTTTTATCAAAAGAGTTCCACAATCTACACAGGAAGGTATCATTTGGTGATAGCAATTAGCACACCTCCTTCTTTGAGTTTGATCGGACCATTGAAATTATAATTGCTTCTTTCTCACGCCCTTGGAAACCATCTACGGTAGACACTTCCATATCTTTTAGCTTGTTTTCATTGCCTCTTAACATTTTCAGTAAGACAACCTGAAACAGCAGTTTCAGTAGACTATGGTAAACCTGATTTCATTTATCATCTTCACATATAAAACTATACCTGTGCTGCATACGGGGTGATAATTCCAACATCTGCAGCTTGGACTCCACTGTCCACGAGTCTTCTAGCATGTGCTATAGCCACTGCTGCTTCACCCTCATTCAGGGTGCTATCTTCTTCATCTTTCTTCTCTTCCATGTCACAGCTGTGAATGAATCCTTATATTAAAACAAGACAACCAGGCTTGTCAAGGGAACCCAAAACAAAAAGGAAGCATGCATAAGAAAGAGTCATGATCTACTCATAAACACCAGTAGGACGAGTAGGGCCATTAGTCATGTACACGCTTAGTTGCAGGACAAGTGGAATATCAATAGCATACCCAGCTATGTCTATTAGAAGAAGTGTTGGTTCAGTTGAAGACGACTTCTTCACATCCTCAAGCTCATACAAAGTATGAGCCGCAACGCTTGGATGGGCTTTGATCTGTTATTGAGAAGAATTAATAGAACGGCAAACAGAACATCTGCAGAGCTTACTAACATCTTATGTTATATATATCGGCTCTAAACTGAGGTTGACGGATGAAATAAAAACAAGATGTACATAAATCTGAGCACCTTGCTGCTATATAGCTCCTCAGATGACCAATTCATGATAAGTTCATGCATTCGGTACTGAACGGTGAGCATAGACATGACATCAGCTCCATACAAGTCTGCAAGACGTTCAAAAAGGGTTCGCCCCAGACCTTTCTTCTCAGCTACAACACTCTGGATAGTTGGAGGAAGCTGAAGGTGGTCACCAGCTAGTATACACCTTGGACCCTAACATGTATTTATTAGTACTGGATCAGCATAAAATCGTGTTTGGATGACAGTTAGTAGGCCAAAACTTTTAATAAAGTTCACAGCCTTTTTTGTAACACCCACCACTCAAATGTTGATAATCATATAAGAATGAGAAAACTGTGGTTTGCCTCCTGAAAATGTTTTACCTGACATTTTCATGGCAACTTAAACATTATCTCGCCTATCTGTGATTGCTAAACTCCCATAAACCACAAGTTCACATGCTGTTACCAAGGTATTAACAAAAATAATTTTATATTAAGTAATTTAAAAAATAGTTCTTGACAGAGTGACCACTGTATCTCCTTAAATTATAGTCAACAAGAAAATTGTGAGGGACTGCAAACAGATACTTCTTTATAAACTCCCATTTCATCCCACCCCACAACCAGGAGACCCCGAAAAAAGAAAAAAAACAAGAAATTATTTTTTTCACACACGGAATAAATATGAACCATGGTTTCATTTAATTTTTGCCTTCAAATAATCTGTTTCAACAAGATAAACAATAATTGAACCGAATAAATATCTGGTCACCTACCAATTTCCAGAGAGAATGTCAACGTCTGCGGTAAAGTTTAGCACCAATGATTCTAGAATTACCTTCAAAAGAGCAATCCAGCAAGCTATTTCCAGGGCCTGAGCAGCTTCATCAATAATAACCAAATCAAATGAAAAGCCGTCCAATTTTTTAGACAGTGCACCAGTTAAAGTTGTTAATACTACATCAGCATTCTTGATCACATCTGTCACTGCCAGCTGCTGCCTTTTGCGTTCTTCTTTGGAAAGACTCTTAAGCTCCTTTCTAATATCCCGCTTAGTGTTTTTATCTTTGGCTTTTAACAGTCTCCCATTCAAAAGCTGCAGAAATTCAGTATAAGATTAAAAAACCATCAAACTGTGCCTGATGATACTCGATTCATAGATACATATATAACCAAACTCGTGAAATTGGAGTTCTTGCATGTAAATAGGAAAGATAACGTTGACGATCAATTTGGAGATCAAAATTTCATGATGGTAATTATGGGTAACAAATCAACCCAAGTGTTCAAATAATACTTTACTAGGACTATCAGACTGTTCAAATGGGAAACCTGAGTTCTTGCACGTAAATGGGAAAGATAACCCTGAAGATGAAAAAGGTGAAGATCAAAGTTTCATGATCCCAATTATGGGTTACAAAAACAATAACCCTGAAGATGAAAAAGGTGAAGATCAAAGTTTCATGATCCCAATTATGGGTGACAAAAACAACCCAAGAGTTCAAACAATAACTCTACCAGCCCTATCAGAAAGTTCAAATGGACACATGCAAATCACATGTGGAGGGAAGATTTTGGGTCTGACTTTTGGTGGAACAATATTCATCTCTATCACCCCAGCTCCCACCAGAACCATCTCATGCCCAACCATTAAACATCGAAAATGTCTATATGACCAAAAAATAGCTCCCAACGGGTTTTGTCTACCGTAGGCATAAAGTATGACGCAAACAACTTATAAAAGAATATTTTTCGGTAGGGAAGATAACGGGTCAAGTAAAGGCTATGTTTCAAAACAAGAAGGTGACAGAATAATTTCTATTACATACCTTCATTTCCCTGTGGATGTTTTAAAACAAGATGATTGAATATTTTTTTATTACATACCTTCATTTCCTTGCGGATGTCATTAGCTAGGGCACTATTATCCCCACGCAGTACCTGTAGAACATCAAGAAAACAGTAACACTATCAGTTCAACAAAATTGTATCACAAAAAGCAATAATCAACAATGTCCACTCATGTAGCACAAATAAATACCAAACCAAACAACTTAGTTGTCTCGTGTAAAACAAGCATGTATCTTGAAAAGTAGATACCATGTGACGTGAGGCATTGAGGACAAGAAGCAACAAAGCATGGACAACTTAGGAAAATGAGGGAAGAGAGTAATTATTAGGATAAATAGATATAAAAGATCAGCTAAACTTTTCAAAAAGTGTTAAAAGATGAAAGAAAAGAAAGCAGATAAAAGAAGTGAAGAAGCAAAAGGAACACAGAGACAAGCAGAACAAGTACAAATGGTAGAATCAAATAAGGCACCGATATATTGGACAAGATTGCTATCACAAGCAGAATTCGCACATCCATAAAATGACATTCTAAAATTCTTATTTGACCATATAGCAGTAAAGAACATCACCTGTGCATCCAAAGCACTTTCCAATACTTGAGGAAGCAAGCGTGCTGGATGCCCTACCCTTACCAACTTTACTCTGCTACAGCGCAAAACAAAAGGTGTTTTTGAGAAGTTGTAAATTATGCGGCATAAAACTTGTGAACTCAAGGGAGGTGGATGCATTTATAATTTTCAAAGGGGAGGTTTCATAATTCGAACAAATCCATGGGATGTGAATGTAATTTGCACCACCCCAAGTGGATGCTAGGCAAAAGAGAAAAGTCAAGCGTGCGGTGGATTTATCACAATTGCAAAAATATTGAAAAATCATGTATGGTTCTTTCGCCAGATATTATTTGCGGGGAATAAAACTTGAATTTAAAAAAGTAACTTAAAAGATATCTATACCTATGAGGTACAAGTCTCTCCACGATGTTATCAACTGCAATATTGGAAGCAGCACAAGCAAGAATCTTTGAACCCCGCTTTACTTCTTGTAAGATAATCTCGACTACAGTTGTGGTTTTCCCAGTTCCAGGGGGTCCATGCAACAAAAAGAGGTCCTTGGAAGACAGAGCCTTTGAGATAGCATCTTTCTTAAAGAAATGAAAAGGGAAAGAAGGTAATCTGATTTAGCTAGTAATTATAGTTCAACCAGGAAAGACGTTAATGAGAAAATAGTTACCCTATGTTAATTATTAAAGATAATATTTTACGTACATGTTACCAAAAAAAAGGATACCAAGTGAACTAATATTATCAGCCCATATATCAGTCAAATATTCCAAAGACAATTACTCACCATGTAGCAGATATTAGAAATAAAGACTTGAATAGAATATGATCATGATCATAAAAGAATATTTACCAGACAGTATCATGTCCCTCAAAATTAGGAAAAATAAGAGCAGGATTGGAAGTAAACCGATAGGTTATGGGGTGACCACTTCTCCAATGTGCCTGCTATGAGCCTATGACCTTATAAATCTCCCGCTAATGAAAGTTGAAAGGTTCAAATCTGTATTTGGTTTTTCCTTGTGTCTAGTATTCTCTGAATTAATTGGGGAGATGGTTTTTTTTAGATAGTCTTTGGATAATACTGTCTGAATATTTATGTGATTGATAATTATCGATATTGTATAGTGATTGGAGAAGAAAAAAAGAATAACAAAATATTTGAAACAAGAAATTTTATGTAGTTTCAAAAGGTGAAAAAATTCAGAGAAAACAGCGAGAAAATGAAAGTTCATAAAAACATCTCAAGATGAAACAATCAATCAATTTTAGAAGCAAGCACAGCCCACATTATTCTCCTGCAATTTTAATATTTCTGACATGATTATATACAGATAGGATGGCAGAAGCTATACATTTTATGCGATCAATATTATGTAGCACACTTTAGATCAATCGCGATACAAGCTGTGGATTATCAAATACATCATGTAAGTTAGTTTTGGGACAAGACCTGTGAGGAATCAAGATTAGAATTCAGAAGAGTGAACTCGATATCCTTCTTGGATACTGTTGGCGGTCTCTCACCAAATAAGACAGGAACCAGATCAGCGGCAGGACCCTTCTGCACACCTTTACTTAGTTGAATCAACGTGTCCTTCATCCGTCGATATGTCACCTACAAATGAATTACAAAATTCTAAAAAATAATTAAGTTCAAGTCAGATAAAAACTTAATTCAACTAAACTCAAAACTTGTAAACTCGTTAGGAAACATTAAATAAATCTAAAAGAATACATTCCTCCAATCTTAGAAGAAGAAAGACTTTTTCAAATTCTTATTGAAGTTGTAGAGGCTACAACAATTTGTCAACTGTTTTAACCTATTTAGGTAGACATTGTGCCCATAATTTTTCCTTCAAAAAGGAAATCGTTTAATCTTGAAAATTGAAACACTCTGGATTAAACTACAAGTTAAAAGTAATGAGGTCGCCGGCAGATTTATGAGTAACTTTGATCGAGTGCAGCCGAGTAGTTTAGCAAAGGGAGTCGATCAAGTCTTGAATCAAGATTTGAATATCCTCCAATCCATTAAATTTTTGGGGTAGCAGATATGTTATATTTTACAAGAGGCAGAGGTTTGATACCGGAAAAGGTGGGAATTTCATGGATTGGAGGATATTAACATCAATCGATAATTGACTTTCTTAGGTAAAAGGTGGGAATTTCAATTAAAATGTTTTACGGTAATGCATCCTACATCGTGTAACCAGATCATTATCAATGAAATGGGTGACATACCTCGTTTGCCACCTTTTCAAGGCGCAAGGGAATATTTAAACCCTCTTCCGGGATGTCATCAAAAGCAACTGTAATAGATGAATCCTGCTCCATATGAAAATTTATTTCATTATTTTACACTTAAAAACAATTACGTAAAATGTGTAGCATGATGTTTAATTTCCAAAACTTTGAAGTAAAATGCTTTGCTTTGGAGAAAACAGATGTACCTTTATTCTGTAAACAACACCCTGCCCAAGCGGAGGGGAGCCCAAATCAGCCTTGTTAGGTTTCAAAACCACAACATCATGATTTCCAAACTGGAGTGCATTAAGAATTGTTGAGGAAAGAAAACAAAACAAACTCAATGGAGATAATTTTCATAGTTCAAACATGGAAAACTTGCATCATTTGTAGAATACAAAAGAGGTAGAAAAGAAAAGAAAAAGAAACCATCATACTACTTCAAAAACAAATATAATGCAGATTGTCTACTATAACAATCATGTCATAAGGCACATCATTACTAGTATAAAGCACCAGGGAATCTCCAAATGAAGCAATAAAAGGTAATCGACAAAATACAGAATACAGAGTAATATGTGCTTTTTCTCCTTTTTACTGAACACTGGCGCATGCTTCAAAGAGTACCATGCTTTGTAGGTAACTGTATTATATCCACTTAATACCTTGTGAGGAGGTAGTACATCTCCCTTATTAGAGTGAAATTCCAGAAGTGATTTTCCCATTAACCCTGTCTATACAAATGCAGCACTTAGAAGCAGCTAAAGGACATTTAATCCAAAACACAACTAATATTACCAGCACACACACAAAAAATATAATTTTAAGATAGTAACCTGAGCATCTACACACTTCAAATTCAGAATAGTGGACCCTTTCTTTTGAGCAATGTCCAAACTCCTCATCGCCCCCGAGTTCATTGAAACAGATATCTCAGCTTCCTAAGACAATCAGATATTACTCATTTAGTCACTCCTACCAATAGCCAGACCAAAAAAAAAAAAAAAAAAAAAAAAAAAANTTGTTTCTCGAGTTCTTTCCTCCGTCCTCCATTGCTTCACACTTCACTCTTTCAATGTGCTTCACTGAGTTTCAGGGTATGTGGAAACAAGACTAGCAGCAGTATTTATGTGCAGACTTGAAATCGCGTTTCCTGCGAGAGCTTGCCTGTATTAATTGAAATCCTTTCTCGTGTTTGAAGAAAGGTGCGATCTTCGTTCCATAATGTATAAATGGAAATCCTATTATTTTATTTAAAGATTTTTCTTTTCCCTGATAATTTTCTCATATTTTTATTTTGCTTTTTTCCCTCTAATTCTTATAATTTATACCACTCTCTTTTTTAAGAAGGATGATCAATTAAATCATTTATAATAATTTATATATCAATTAATTCATTTATCAATAATTTGTAAGCTAAAATATATCTTACTCTATAATCATATTCGCTGTATCCGACACATTTCATGTATTATTTTCTTATTTTTAGATATGACATGAGTACAAATACATTTTTCTCTTAGCAAAATACAATCGATAAACAATAGCTATTTATATATACTAACAATGCTAAGACGTGTGTAACATCATACACAAATGTGATGACTGACATAAATACAATATATTTATAGTCTTAAAGTTTTTGCCACAATTTGTTTGATATTACAAAATCAAAATATTAATTTCATTAATGAAAAAGATGTGTTATTTATGTAATTAACCAAATAAATTGTATAATATCATGACGCAAAACGATTGTTCTAGGATGCGGAGCTATTATAATAAGATAAATTTAACATTTTAAGGCATAGTTTGGTACACATGATAGGATAAACATGTGATATATAATATAAAGATAAATAAGATGTATGATATTATATTTAATGTTTGATATGATTTTAATAGGAGTGATTAAATTTATATATTAGATTGTAATGACAAAATTTAACCTTATCATAATAAATTTTATAATTTAAAAGTTGTTGCTTGAGTTCATATTTCTTGTATGTTCATGCGTCGATGGTGCTTGCATGATTTATTTATTTTTACCTAATTTTATATATTATATAATATGATAATCGAGCCTTTGATTTTGTGAGTCAAGACAAGTATCAATTTTAATGTTAATCGAGTGATACTAATAATTTTATTGAGATTTATAAAAATCATTTNATTAAATTTATATATTAGATTGTAATGACAAAATTTAACCTTATCATAATAAATTTTATAATTTAAAAGTTGTTGCTTGAGTTCATATTTCTTGTATGTTCATGCGTCGATGGTGCTTGCATGATTTATTTATTTTTACCTAATTTTATATATTATATAATATGATAATCGAGCCTTTGATTTTGTGAGTCAAGACAAGTATCAATTTTAATGTTAATCGAGTGATACTAATAATTTTATTGAGATTTATAAAAATCAATTATATAATTATCTCGAGTTCATTTATATAATTATCATATTATATAATATATATAAATAAATAAAAATATTTATTTGATGAGACGATGAAATGAAGTAACGATAAGGTTTATGATTTTTATATATTAAGGGCAATTAAGTTATTTTTTATTTTTTATCATTAAATTAAAATTATCACATCTCATAAAAGAGATATTTTATCCTTGTATAAAATTATTTATCACGGGCACATGATATTATCATGGGTTTTCTAAAAAAGTAGCAAACGTGGGATAAGGAGGATTATTTATCAATCCCCCTCTTATCCATTGTACCAAACTATACCTAAAGATATACAATAAATTCGGAAAAAATTAATATAATAATTCATTCAATGGCCAGCCAACAATACTTTAGTTAATTTATCAAAAATGGGTAGAGACGAATCATCGCGACACAAATGTTTAATCTTTGAACGGGGCAAAATGTAGATAAACAGCTTAAAATACTATAAATGCAAAAATCATTACACAAATTCCATTTCACGTCACCAAATTAAGTTACCTGTTTTCAGTAACAGATAAAATTAAAAAAGCCATTCCGCAGGGCAGGGCAGGGCAAAAATACCACCATCCTGGGAAAGGTTCATGTTCAGTCTTAAAGAAAAGAAGATTGATTTTCACCAAGATTTCAACGAGCTGCCATACCGAATTCTCATTTGTATATAAGGGCATCGCGTCCCGGTCCAACACCAATGTAGTGGATGGGAACACCAATGAGTTCTTCTATCCGTTCGACATACTTACGAGCAGTCTCCGGAAGTTTGGAGTACTCTCTGATTGACGAGATATCACATTGCCACCCGGGTAAGACTTCATATTCAACCTGAACATAGTTATAGAAATGTAAATAACTGGTATATCGAAAGAGAGCGGGGTGGAGATGATAATTTTCGCGGTGAAGAGAAATCCTTGAAGATTTAGTTTCTCATATTCTACAGGTTACATTTACTTGCATTTGTGTTGCCACTGGAATGAGACGATGCATCCACTAAATTAGCTTCCGAAAGAGGTATTACTGAGGAAATGGAGATGGGAGATATAGGGAATGAGGGAACATGGCTGATCCCAAATATTAAATAAAACGAAAAGAAAATAGGCAGAAAATGTATAGTCCAATATGATACATGGATATGGATATTTATGATACATTAACTGATTTAAATTTAAAATCTCACTCTTACACACTAAAGCCCAAAACGGGGATAAATTGTGGAGGAGGTTGAAATATGGGGTAAACAAATAAATTACAATGTACCTGTATTTGCTCCAAGGTCCGGAGGTCAGAAGGAAATGACAGGACTTGAGTGCCATCTATCTGCTTGTACCTAACACCCAACTGAATTTCTGATAGATCCGACAATACATCAAGCTTAGTGAGGTTCAAAGAAGAGAATCCATTTATCTGACAGCAGTATTTCAGCGCAACTATGTCAAGCCAGCCACAACGACGAGGTCGGCCAGTTGTTGTGCCAAACTCCTGTCCAGCGAACCTAAGCAGATCACCACCTTTACCCAAGATTTCTGTTGGAAAAGGACCTGAGCCCACTCTTGTGGTGTATGCTTTGACCTACATAACGATTGAGAAAAATAAATGCCATTCACAATTGTAAGATATGCAAATAGGATTTAGGATGATCCGATGCTATGAGTATGAACATGTGTAGACGACAACTGAAACTCAAATTTCGGTTCCACCTCTAGAGACTACTAGATATTCCTACAGGCTACAAGTTATCCTTGAATTTCAAGAAAATACACGTGGGACTGAGTACGTGTCATAGAACCAACCAAAACTGTAATTAGCGGTAATGGTAAAACTCATTCCAATCATAGAACAACATTTCCATGCTATCCACATGAACAACCACACAAGACAATAGGGACAATTGTTGCTCCCAAGCAAAAATATCAATTATTTTCAAATGGACCGTAGCTAAGAAATGCAATATGAGCAATTTGAAAAAAGCCCACTTACCACCCCTACAAGATCACCCACAACTCTAGGAGCAATACCAAGACCAGTGCAGATTCCTCCAGCAGAAGGACTAGAGGAAGTGACAAAGGGGTAAGTCCCAAAGTCAATATCCAACATGGTTGCCTGACCACCTTCAACCAAAATCTTTTGCTTCTGCAATATAGCATCATTCATGAAATACACGGTATCTGTGATGAAGGGCTCCAACCTGTCAGCATACTTCTTGTACTGCTCCACTTCTTCCCTGAGCATGTCAGGGCCATAGTTAAAACCTCGAAATCTCGATGCAGCATCAGATAGTAATAGGTCGAGCTTCTGAGGAAAAGTGTCCATATGCCTCAAGTCACTAACTCTTATACCATTCCGATTAGCCTTGCTTGAATAGCAAGGTCCAATTCCTCTCCTTGTAGTACCAATAAAGGATTTAGCAAGCTCAGCTTCTCTAAGCCCGTCCACCTCTTGATGAAAATCAAATAACAAGTGAGCCCGATCAGATACCAAGATCCTTCCTTTGCAAGAGACTCCGTTAGATTCAAGACCATCTATTTCTTTGAATAATCCAGGCAGATGCACTACTACTCCATTACCGATTACACAAATAGTTCCCTCGTTAAGGATGCCGGAGGGGACAAGGTGAAGTGCAAATTTCTTGCCTTCTGAATTGTAAATAGTGTGCCCAGCATTAGCTCCACCCTGACATTGAATGGTGATGACAGTTGAAGAACAAGCAAACCACAACAATGAAAACTGAGGCTTATTTTGGTACCGTTTGTATGCGATTTATTTTATGAGAATAGAATAAAAATCCCCCTTAACTAACTACAGGTTTTCTCACTTCCCCAGTAGGCCAGTACATAACAAAATCTTGTCGATCCAGAAAGATTGTGTAGGAGGTAGAAAATGAAAAGGAAAGCAATATCATACAGCCAAGCACAACATACAAAGTAATTGACACATTCAAGTTGATAGTCATGCCATCCATCTCTTTTCTACCAAAGAAAGCACTCAAAGATGGGGTAAAGAAAGCACGTATCCAGTATTAGAGTTAGCTATCAAGTTATTCATGGGAAACACCTTGGCTGTATAACCTGTATCAATGTATTCTTCCCAACAACCATTTTAACAAATTCAAAAAATTAGAAGCTAAATGTTTCTAGAGTGGAACATTGTTGCCAAAACAATACTCTCTGAGGCAGAGATATGAAGGGAGATTAGAAATCTTTTCTGCGTAAGTTTTCCAAAAAGATACGTTCCAATCGCCCAAGAAAGACCATTCCATCGGCATAAAATAATTCCTAGACATTCATTTAAAGTTCCTGAGTAAGATTTCTCTGGAACTAGAATTCCTTAATTTCCCGTGTTTCTACAGAAAACGTGGTTGAATAGCATACACAACCTACATAATAGTCCATTTTACATCATTCTTTACCATTTTTATCGCAATTTAAATACGGTTTATAAAGAAACACAAATCTAAAAAAATAATCTTTTCACTTTCATCCACGAAAAGTATGTCAATAATATGTGTACCTGACAACGAGCAACAATATCGAAGTGTTTAGCCAGGATATCAACGAGCTTTCCTTTCCCTTCGTCTCCCCACTGACAGCCGAGCACCCCGGAGACCTGACTCAGTGATCCAATCCGACTCAGCGCAGAGTCTAACTCGCTGGTGCTTTGTTCTATTACAGCTGATCCACTATTCCCGGTGGAGCACACAATCGAAGAACCAATCGATATGTGCTGCTTAACTGGAAGTGAAAGGTGCGGGAGGTGGCCGCAGAATTTCACCGAGCTGGGTACGGGTGGGGTGGAGTAGATGGAAAAGGAGGTGGAGTCCAGCATGATGGGTGAGGAGAGGTTCATGGCCGCGGCGGCGGCGGTATAATTGTGTGATTCCGCCGGTTAACAGTAGCAGAAGTGGAGTCAGAAGAGAATGAGATACCGAGGGTTGTGAGGGAGTACTGAGATGCGAAGTCTAATTTTAATGTTTTTTAGTAAGTGCCATAATTTTTCCATATTATAAGATTGCAGTTATAATTTAATTTTTAAAAATAGAACAAGAAAAGGTTATAATAGTATAATAGTTATTTCACTTCATAATTAAAAAAATATCATAAAATATCTACTCATTTTTATCAAATAATTAATTAAATTATTATATTAATGATATTTTGGTCCACAATAAAATTAATATACATCTTTTCTATTAACTTGTCAAACAAAAGAAAATACCGAATGTTACTTGAAATTCGTTAGATTTTCTTAATTCGTTATTCATTTACGACATAAACGAAATGTGAAATTATTGAGTAATCTACTTCCTCTCGAATGATGAATCTCTAAAATTTTAATCTCTAAAATTTTAATTATATTTCATTATAGTTCTTCTATTTTTAAATGTGTCCATTTGTCGTCAAATATGGATATTTTGAAGATATATCAAAATTAATTTTACCCTTTTTTTAGAAAACTAAAAATAAAAAGACGTTCAACCCTCGATACTTTGAAGATATATCAAAATTACATTCTTTTCTTCTTCTTTTTTATGTTTTGAATCCACGTTGAAAGTCCAAAACACTGCATTAGGAGCCGATTAAGATGCTTTTTCCATTATAAATAAGCCTATATTTTTTCCAGGAACAAGCACACTGACATTAACATCCAACGTTACAAAAGGACTCGTCCAGTGACATAATTCTCTCCCGATTGTGAGAGAGATTCGAATATGAAGACAACAAAAAACCACTTCCCCAGTTATAATGAAAAACAAAACTCGTTAAACTCAGGAAGCAGCACATTATAAGCTTTTAGCAGCAAGAATGTGACTTGTGAGTAACTTGGTTGGCAGAACACCTACAACCAAGCTAGATGCCTAATACTTTGAATTATGATTTAACAGCGAGAACATTGAAATATAAATTAGAAAAATGCACATTTAGCACAATGCTCCGGACTTTGTCCTTGCACCTTTTTTCACAAAACATACAACTTTGTAATGATGCTTGAACTTTGCGCAATAGTTGTTGGTTCCCTTTTTCTTTTGTAAATTGGAGTTTTCTTAATATATATCGATGAACTTGTTATTCCCGCAATCCGAATACCTGAAAATATTGAGAATCGATGCTAAGAAGCCTCATTGGGTAACAAGAAATGATCCAATCCTTTGAATTAGTTTTTCTTGTATGGAGTGGTCGAGTGGCCATCGGCTATGTTGTAATCAAGCACTCTCTGGGTAAACCAAAGTCCTTTTTCGAAGCAGAAAACTGCCGTCTCCAAGGGTCATTATGTAACTTGTAATGCAACACCTGACGAATAAGAGAAACAAGTATCAAGATTCGTGCATAAACATATAAAATTGACAACTTTATCCAATATATCTGCAAATAGCAGTCAAGGGTGGGGGTGGATCCAGCAGGGACCCCTTGGATATATTAAGTTGCCCCCGTCAAAGAAATCCGTTAAATAGCTCAAATAGATTACTAGGTCCACCCTTGATAGCAGTTCAAACAGATTCTCAAGTACCAAAAGCGGATGGGAACGCCAGGCAACATATACAGTGTTCCAGTTGTCTGATATCTCGGAGTCAACAAGAATACAATGTCTCAGTTTACCTGTATGAGTGTGTTGAAGACATCATCTTCTTTAAGTTCTGAAAACACTTGAGCCCACTTTTCAACAAGACCAAGTGTATCGTTTTGCCTCTCAGCTTCTAGCAGGATAGAATCGCGATACAAGAATCGCTGCCAAATCTTTTTCACATTTGCCAATTTGAATTGTATTTCTGTCACGTTGATCCTCTGGTAAAATATAGCCCAAGATCAGTCAAGGTATGCGGATCCATATCAAATATAATAGACGCTAAAACTCCATGAAGGAGGTAGCGCTTACCCTGAGAATATTTATCATATTGGGGATTTCGTCTTCAGGAATACGAACTGCAAAGCTTTCATAGTTAAGGACATTCTCATATGGCAGGTAGATTCCATCCTGAAAGAAACGGACTCCAGGATTAAAGCATTGAGAATAAAAATACATTTGAGTTATATTTATACTATGAAAACTCAAGCGATTAACAGGTATGGATCTAGCATGGGTCCGAGGTGGAAAATCGCCCCTCAAATTTATGTAAATTTTCTAAAATCACAAGATTGATGATCCCCTCCTCCACCAACACCCCCACCCCCAAGTCCATGAGGCCCCCTCAATCAGTCCCGCCACCCATAGCTAGAAGTTCAGGGTCAACCACTGCAAGGACAACATTAATTCCAAGAAAATACGACATTCAAGCGGAAAATTCGTACGAATATAATTAGAATTCACTAAGCACAAGAAAGGATATGTTTTGCAAGCCATAAGAACCCCAGGCTAGGAGACGAACGGCTTTTGATGTATGAGAGGTGACCAATATTCTCAAATTATAATACCTGAATGATCACAGGAATGCATCCTTGAAGAACACTATCTTCCATGCGTCCACTCCACCCATCTCCAGGCATAACCCCACAGAAGACGGAACTAGCCAGCTCTTCATAATAGTTATCTGAACGTTCTGGAGTTACGATCACATCTTCTGCATGCTGATCCCCCAGTTTTCCTTCTTTATTGGGGCTCGATCCAAACTCTTTAGCCAACTTTTGCCTTATTCCCATGCTATACCTGTAAAAATTACCATCTTCACATTCCGGTATCCGATAATACACTGAACAACTCTTTAGGTACTAGGAGTTTGTTTCAGGAGTGCAAATAATCAGAATCAAGTGGAATATTGCCAATATTTTCATGTTTGGGCTCAAGATGAAGCTTTTTGGTTGGCTCAGCTCAAACAAACTATCTGTTTCAGGGGCATGAATTTGATTCAAAGTCAAACTTGAGCTCCATTCATTTGATTCAAATGTAATTAATTATCTATAGAGAAGATGCATGAATTATGGCTTGAGCACGAGAGCTCATTTAATTTTAAGCATATTTATAGAATACAAATATATTAAACCTTAGCCCGAGCTACCAAAAAATAATTTGGTTCAAAAATATATCCGAGCAAATCATAACTCAATTCGAAATCAATACTTTGAAATACAAGTCAAATAATATTAGAGCTAACTCGAAAAACTTGTGAGTCAACTCGATTCACCCTAATATGTTGTATGGAACATCATGCTCACTTTATCACTGCCATTTATGTTAGATAGGTCTATTGAATAAAGAACATATTTCACGGGGTAGCATCCACACTTGAGATCATTTTAACTTACATAGCTTCGGGTCTGCCATATTCATAAGCTGGTCCTAAATTTCCATTGAAGTAGAACAGCGTTTTTCTCTTCTCGCGAGTCCTGAAACAATGTTAAATCATGCGTATTATCTTTACATGCACATATGAAAAATGGGGGGAAAATGAGAATAGAACAATTTAAAGTGCCGTGCACCTCTCCCAGAGTTTGCCAAACATAGACCGCTCCTCAGGTCTCTTCCAGGCAGGAAGTACGACATCTTTGTCTGGGTCAAAGCACGAGTGATTTCCTCTTCTATCAGAAGAAATGCTATCCCAATTATCAGCCCAATATGCTGTTGTTGAATAATTGTGCTTCGAATTTGTGTTGCCCCAGTGGACAAGCATCGTGCTGTTCCATATTTCTTTAGGTGCATAGCAAGCACCTTCATCCCATGAAAAGAACTGTCTTCAGATACAGACAATTTAATTAGCTCAGAGGATAAGGTTGTTATAATAGAGTTAAGCGTTACATCAAATAGGGGCAGTGTACCCATATGTGATCTTTTCCAGATGACTGATTCCAGTAAGGATACTGTGTCATAATGTGCCCGTATGCCTTTTTATAGAAATCTAGAGTTAATGAACTCCTCAACCCATGATGATCCTGAATTGAATCGGAAAAAAGATAGAAGCATATTTATCGAATATCATTCATAGGTAAATTAAAGATATAATGATGCAAAAGATATGTATGGTTCCACAGGTATACGAGGAATAAGACAGTCAAGTACATTATCATCTCATTTTTACCTCCATGCTCAAGTGGGGAGCATCATCAGCACGGGTTATAATACATGAATCAAGCACTGGAACAAAGAAATAATCAGCTTCATCGCCGTTTAATGTCCGGTAAGGGCTGGCTAGTATACTTTCATAGATTGCCATCTGTGAAAAAGAAGTACGTTAGAATATATTTTTCTGTCAAACATAAATTAATCTTTTACTGTGAGCAGAGAGCTTTAGATACTAGATCTCTGTAAGCTTGTTAATTTTCTATCGTATAGTATACCTTGTCTATGGATGGTAGATAATCTGAAGTTTGGACTCTTCTTATTATTCGATTCTAGATTATAATTACGAGACCAATGGGTTATGGGGCCACCATGCTTTTGCTCCAGTATAACTAGAAAATATTTGCACCGTATGTCTCAACTATATAAGGCATATAATTAACCTCTTCTAATTATTAAATATTCTTCTCCACAAATTATTAAATTGAAGCAATTTAAACATAAAGATACGGAAAATATGAAATGGAATCAAATATAGTTGTTACCTGGGCGCCATATAGTTGCTCTGTCCACTGTGTAGCATTTCTGTCATCATATATTCTGTTTACACACTGATACTTGAAATGTCGTCCCTACATTTTCAGGACAGTCGACACAAAATATGATTATTTTCTCCACGAATAAAAAGAAAACCAGGATAAGATTACAGATTACGTACCTCAAGGAGAAGGCTATTGAACTCAGCAGGCAAATCATAAACATAAATAAGAGGCCTTCTCTTGTGAACTACAGCATTGAGATTAGCAAGATTTTTTATGAGTTGTGCACTATCTGAAACATTAATCCGCGCAGGTCGAAGCCACTTAGGCCACTCCATAATTGATGATGAAACAGATGGAATACTACAATCTACCCCATACCAGCCGCTTTTACACTGCATATAAACAGTTACATTCATGTTAAGGGTAATATGAAGACAAATTCAAAAGGTAATCAATTTCCTTCTTGTCAGAGTGATAGAAATTTCATAATCAAAGAGGCGATTTGCAAATATGACAAATTATTTGACAACCAACCTGCAATATCAAAATGTAATGGCATGTTTTACCTGACAGAAGCCACCACGGCAATGGCCACGGCCTGTGCATTGATTAATGCACACACTCTCAACTGGAACCTCACAAAACAGTCCCCAAAGGCCATCATACTTGCAATCACATTGCTGCTTGAATTTCACTTCGGAAGCATAAGCTTTGGTAGGATCCACATTACACCAGCCTGAAATGTTTCCATTTGTAGTGAAGATATCTGGATCAGCTTTCGACCAATTAGTCAGACGTGGAGCACCAGGTTCAGTAGGCATGCTGGAAATACAAAATAGCTATGACACAGACAATATAGATGGAGCAATAGCAGATACAGTGTGTGTAGGCGTAGACCCAAGGATTAAAAAGAGGCAGTGACTAAACAGATTTCTGTGGGAGGAGTGGCAGAACTTTAACTTTTTAGAAAAATAAGGTAAAAATTAATTATTTTTTAACGTGGGAGGGGAAGAACTGCCCCCCCGCTGGATCCGCCCTTGTGTATCAAGTGTCTAGTTCAGCTCACTTTATTATGAATCCGCATGCCTCAGCAGTAGGACGGTTTGGGTACTTCGTACCCTCTCCACAAAAGCACATGGCTCTTGTTGTATCACAATGGGCCGGACAAATAGAAACAACCCAATGCCCATATGGTTGCTCTTTGGAACCAGGATAGTTGCATTTTAAATTTTGTCTTTCTGAACATCCTTCCCCTGCCATCCAAACATCAGATTTTGTTGATTTTGAAAATGAAGATAAATTTTTAAAAAAAATCTATGTTAAAAAATTAGAATTTCTAAAGTTAAAACAAAGGATATATTGCAAAGATACCGAAACAGTTACTTTTTTAGATAAGAAACTTGTTTAAAAAAGTGCTTTAGGATTGCTGACGTGGAATCTTATCTGTTGTTTAGTTGAATATTTCAAAGTTGTTCCTATCTTCTTGTTAATGTTTTTTATCATGTAATGATTGACCCATGAGGTTAGTGGGTAGTTTAAATAATCATGCTATTAGCGGGTAGTTATTTCTTATGCTTTAAATTCTAATTTTTCGAAGTAGTTTTTATATGAAGTTTTAGTATTCTCACCATATAGTTCAAGACTTCACTTTATGATTCAAGACTTCACTTCATAGTCCAAGACTTCTACACAGTAGCTATTCTATTTTTTTCTTTGTTTCATTCTTCTCTATTTACGATTCTTGTTTCAAAACTTCAACATCTGGTATCAGAGCTCTCTTCTTAAGGTCCGTGTGTAAGTTTATCAAGTAATGGAAGCCGAAGTTAGTTCCTCCTTAACTGCTCCATTGGTGTTTCAATGGAGAAAAATACCAAATTTGGGCAGTATGTATGGAACATACTTGGAAGCTTTGGATCTTTGGGAAGCAGTGGAAGAAGATTATGAAATCCCAGCACTTCCTAATAATCCCACCATGGCACAAATCAAAATGCAGGAGAAAAAAACAGAGAAATCAAAGGCAAAGGCAAAGGCTTGCTTGTTTGTTGTTGTCTCACCCACTATCTTCACTTGTATCATGTCTCTGAAGTGAGCTAAAGAGATATTGGATTATCTCAAGACTTTCATATCAATTCGCGTAAGAAAGTGTTGAACCTGGTACGTGACTTTGAGTTGCCGAAGATGAAGAAAATTGAATTCATCAAAGAGTATTATGACAGGTTGCTTGATATCGCAAGCCGAGTAGATTACTGGGTTCGTCTCAACCAGATTCAAGGATGTTGAAAATATTCTTGTAACGATACTTGAAAAGTTTGAGGTCACAATAACATCCTTAGAAAAACTAAGGACATACTTGGTACGAGGGAATGAGATGGGAATGAAATACTCATGTTTGGTATGACATTGTCTCATTCCAATGGAAATGGTGATTCCCATATTCTTGGGAATAGGATAATTCTCACTCCTCACTTTCTATATTTATAAAATATTTATCTTATTTAGCTCAAGTAATATAAATCTATATCTCAATAATAATACTAATTATAATAATATTTTATTATAATAATAAAATTAAAATACTTAAATAATAATCATGAAAATAATAATATTATCAAACAAATCACTATCATTTATAAATATAAAATAATAATAATAATTAAAATAAATAAAATAATAACTTAATAATCATGTAATAAAAATTTTAAAAAAATATAATAAAATAATTTTTAAATAATAATTATTATTATATTTTATTAAAGAACAATTATTTTAATAAATAAAATACTATTAAAAAAATAAATTTAAGATCGATAGTTATATTAGTTTTACATAAAGAGAATTTTATAATAATTAATAGAGTCAGTATTTATAATTTTATTATTTTTTTAATAATTATAATAATAATAGAGTCAGTATTTATAATTTTATTATTTTTTTTAATAATAATAATAATAATAATAAACATTTTTTAATTGCTGTTATTTTGGAATTTAATTAAGAAATTATTTGACAATTAAAATTAATTTAATTTCATTCTTGTTTTATTTTTCTTGTATCAATCATTTGAATGTAATAAACATATCATTTCATTCGTATTATTATTTCATTCAAAGTTGTATTCATTCTTACCTTATTTTATTCCAATATATCAATCATGGCCTAAGGTCATGTCAGAAATCTCTCTAACAGAACTGTTGAATGCATCGCTAGCCCATAAGAAAAAAAGAGCTATATGAGATAGGAAGATGAAGTTGATGGACCCTTATTTGTCAAGCACCAAGAGAATGCAAGAAACGACTGGAAAAGGAAGGGCAAAAAGCATCTGGGCTCAAATGGAGAATTTCCAGCCAACAACAACAGGTACAAAGCTGGAAATAAGAAGAGATCCCATCCTCCATGCCAAGATTGTGGTGGAAAATCACATCCACATTTTAATGTTGGAGAAGATCAGATGCCAAGTGCAACAAATGCAACATGAAGCTATCATTTGCAAAACCGAAAATCAACAACATGATGAAGATGCACAG
Organism: Primulina huaijiensis; assembly: GCF_012295235.1. Taxonomy (NCBI): domain Eukaryota; kingdom Viridiplantae; phylum Streptophyta; class Magnoliopsida; order Lamiales; family Gesneriaceae; genus Primulina; species Primulina huaijiensis. Next base: position 17,209,604 of record NC_133318.1, read on the forward strand.
GTTGTTAATAAAGAGGAGGAGGATCAATTGTTCGTGACTGCATGTTTCTCTAGCATCGAATCAAGTGAGAGTTGGCTTATTGATAGTGGTTGTACCAACCACATGACACGTGACAAGAATCTATTCAGAGATCTAAGGAGCACACACACGTCGAAGGTTCGAATTGGAAATAGAGAGTACATTACCGTCGTAGGAAAAAGAACAGTTACTATTTCAACATGTTCAGGTACAAAATTCATTTCCGACATGTTGTATAACCCTGAAATTAGTCAAAACTTGTCAAGTGTTAGACAACTAATTGAAAAGGGTTATAAAATTGTTTTCGAAGAAAAATGTTGCTTAATCAAAGATGTTGTTGGCCAAGATATTTTCAAAGTAAAAATGAAAGGAAAAAGCTTTGCTTTAAATCCATTGGAGGAGAAGCAGGTTGTTTTCCCAGCCAAAGAAAATATCACAAAGATATAGCACAAGAGACTCCGTCGCTATCATCATCAAGGATTGTTGCAGATAAAGTCTAGGATGTTGGTAAATGATCTTTCAGAACTTGATGATCATATTCCAAATTGCAAAACATGTCAGTTTGGAAAGCAAAGTAGGAAATCATTTCCTAAGGTAGCATGGAGAGCATCAAAGAAGCTACAATTAATTCATACAGATGTTGCAGGACCACAAAAAAACACTTTCTCTAATTATGTTATTTTTATTAATGATTTCACCCGTATGTATTGGATTTCCTTTTTGAAGTTCAAGTCAGAGGTGCCTCAAGTGTTCTGGAATTTTAAAGCCAAAGTTGAGAATGAGAGTGGTTGTAGAATTCAAACTCCTAGATCAGACAATGGCAAGGAGTACACCTATGAAGCACTCAATCAATTTTGTGAGGTGGCGGGCATCCAACATTAATTATTTGCTCCTATGCAACAAAATGGAGTTAGTGAGAGACGAAACAGATTCATAATGAAAATGGCACGATGTATACTACATGAGAAAAACCTTCCAACACAGTTCTGGGCTGAAGCTGCAAGCACTGCTGTTTTTCTACAAAATAGGCTTCCCACAAGAGCAGTGAAGGATCAAAAACCATTTGAGGCATGGTAAGGTTATAAACCATCTCTGAATTTTCTTCAAATATTTGGATGTTTGTGCTCCACTCATGTTCCACAAATCAAGAGAGATAAACCAGATAAAAGAGCACTTCCAGGCATTTTCATTAGTTATAGCTCAGTTGCAAAAGCCTATAAAGTTTTCCAGCCACAAAATGGAAAAATTATTATAAGCATGGATGTGTACTTTATGGAAGATGAAAAGTGGAAATGTGATATTGCAAAAAAGGTTGACCTCAAAGGAGTCAAATTTCAAGTTTCCTATTTAAGACACAGTAGAACGAAGCATAGAGGACTTGGAAAACGAGATGATGGATGATGTTCCTGTCAGAGGTGCAAGACTACTTTTTGATGCTCATCAAAGATGCAATATTGTTATATGTGAACCTGCAGATTATGAGGAAGACAAGAAAAATCAAAACTGGATTGCTGCAATGGAGTTGTTGATGATTGAAAATAACAAGACTTGGGAGTTGGTTGACTGACCCCAAAACAGAAAAAAATTGGAGTCAAATGGGTGTGTAGAACTAAGCTTAATGCTGATGGCCCCATCAACAAGCATAAAGCTAGAGTCGTGGTTAAAGTATATGCTCAAATATTTGGTGTGGATTACTCAGACCCCTTCGCACCAATAGCAAAACTCCACACCATCAGGCTCTTACTCGCCATTGCAGCACAAAAGAATTGGAAAGTGTACTAGTTAGATGTCAAGTCGGCATTCTTGAATGATTTTTTGCAGGAGGAGATTTACGTAGAGCAACTGGAAGGTTATGTGAAGGAAGGAGAGGAAGATAAGGTTTATCTACTTAAAAAGACACTCTAAGGATTGAAACAAGCTCCAAGAGCTTGTTATAGCATAGTTGATGAACATTTGCCGAAATTGGGATTTGCTAAAAGCAAACATGAATCGACATTGTATGCCAGATACAATGGAGCTGACATTCTTATCATCTCAATTTACGTTGATCTGTTTGTGACAGGAAACAACACAAGTCTTGTGGAAAAAGCAAGAAACGATGGAAGTTTTCACTTGGAATGAAAATTAAACAAATTGAGCATGAAATCTTCATCTATCAGAATAAATATGCCAAGGCAACTCTGAAGAAGTTTAAACTCGAAGAATGCAAAGCAATGAACACTCCCATAAACCAAAAGAAAAGCTCTGTAAAGAGGATGGAGCAGACAAAATTGATCAAGCATATTTAGAAGTTTGATTGATTTATTGATGTATCTCACAGCAACTCAGCCTGATATTTTGAAAGATGTAAGTATTTTGTCTCGATTTATGCATTGTGCAAGTGAATGGCATCATAAGGCTTCAAAAAGGGTAATTAGATATGTGAAAGACACATTTGATTTTGGCATTAAATTCACGAGCAGCAAAGAGTTCAAGCTGGTTGGATTTTCAGATAAGTTGGATTTTCAGATAGTGATTGGGGAGATTCCGTTGATTGCATGAGACGCACTTCAGGATACTGTTTCAGATTTGGTTCTGGCTTTTTCTCATGGAGCTCTAAAAAACAAGAAACTGTAGCTCAATCCACAGCTGAGGCCGAGTTTGTTGATGCGACAGCTGCTGTTAATTGGGCTTTATGGCTAAGGAAGTTTTACTTGATCTTCACTTGGAGCAAGAGAAATGCACAGAGATTCTACTTGACAACCAAGCTGCTATAGCTATCTCTCATAATCCTGTGTAGCATTACAACATCAAGCTACTCTTCTTAAAGGAAGGAGATGTGGTTCTAGTCTACTGCAAAACTGAAGATCATTTTGCAGACATTTTAACCAAGCCTCTGCCGATTAGCAAGTTTGAATTTTTTAGGACAAAACTTGGTGTTTGCAGCTCCTAAAGCAAGGAGAAGTGTTGAGAAAAAGTTCTCTAGGATTGGTGACATGGAATTTTATCTGTTGTTTAGTTGAATCTTTCAGAGTTGTTCCTATTTTCTTGTTCATGTTTTTTATCATGGGATGATTGGCACATGATGTTAGTGGGTAGTTTAATTAATCATGCTTTTTGTGGGTAATTATTTCTTATGCTTTAAATTGTAATGTTTCCGAAGTTATTTTTATATGAAGTTTTAGTATTCTGATTATATAGTCCAAGACTTCCCTTTATAATCCAAGACTTCACTTCATGGTCCAAGACTTCAACGTAGTAGCTATTATATTCTTTTCTTTGTCTCCATCTTCTTTATTTACGATTCTTGTTTCAAAACATCAACAAAACTTCCAGAACACCCCAGGAAACCAGATATCTAGAATGTTAGCAAACACCATAAGTATATTTCCCTTACCTTCATTAGAACACATGCAGTTCATAACGCTTATGTGGCCAACATTCACTCAAAAATCGACCTTAAACTTAAAATAGATTTAAAAACTTCAATACCAACAGTTTCTGTTTTAGCAAGTATATTAAGTAAGTACTGATAAAATCCACCTTTTTTCATATTCTCAAGTGTAATAGCTTAACTCGAGGGGGAAATAATTAGAAATCATTGTGCTTAAAGATATTAAACAAATGGTTATAGAAAGGGTACTCTCACTGTCTCACAGTTTAGACAGCTTATCCCTTGAAATCAACTATAGCCATCAACATTATGACAGGACTCCAGATTCTTGTTTTCAGTTGAGCACCACTTGCCTATCTTCTATATATTCATGAATAAATTAATGTGTTTTGGCATGTCGATATACGTACTATACTAAAGTTTGTTCAAAGATGATATTTATAGCCTAAGAAAGTACGATCCATCCAATAGATGGTCTCATAATCATAGTCATCGCTAACTCAAAGGAAATTTTCAAGCATGTACACATTATATAATGTGAGGAAATAATGTTTCGTATCCGACAATTTAACTCTAATACTTGGTTTGTTTCTTCCAAGTTCTAATGGTGGGTTTAACTTAGCCATAAAAACACAAAGAGACAATCAGTGTGCATAAAGATTATCTAAATAAAATGAAAAATAACATAGATGAGGTTAAAAAAGATACCAGTGAAGCCATGAAAGCATCGGCATTCACCCAACTCATTATTACAAACGCCTTGACCACTACATTGATTTTTGCAATGCTTCCCACCAATTTCCTGGTATACATATATACAGAGAGTAGGTTAACCACCAAAAAGTAGAATTTATAACAACCATTAAGTTTTTTCAAGAGAATCAGCTTGACTTTTTGGGGATAAAATTCTCAGTGGATAAAGTTGTGGAAGATCTGAATATGTAGTTTTGTGCAAAATACAAATACAATTTAAAAGTGTCTATCAACATGTTCAAAAAGGCCATGAAAGAATAATCCTGATGAAGAAGAAAATTGCTAAGAATCAAAATATATATTCTACAATCTGTTATTGAGTCTCATTCTATAATACACTCTCCGATTTCCAACAATAGTCATCCAAAATTATTTATTTTGGAATTTATTACCTCCACAACGTTAACAGCATTGGCTTTCGAGTTGCAGCCAGATAACCATCTGCCGACCTCTGCCTTCCACGGAGCACCATTATAAGTCACAGCACCATGCCTGTCAGCTGGAAACTGAACTTTTAAATCAACCATCGGCTGAAAGTTCTGTTTAGAGTAGTCTGTGCTTCCTTCTATCCATCCCTTTCCAGGAGCATTTTCCCCGGTTAGATTTGTTTTTACAGAATCTGGTATCATGCTCTTGCCTACTTCAGTGGATCCATTTAGTGGGAGACAGGAGCTCTGAACTTGTCTGAGGTTCATGTAGTCCAAAGAAGGAACCACTGGATAGAGGAACATATGAACGACTGAAACTAATGCCAAAACCGAAGCTATGGCAGCAACCAAGGACCATGACCACTTCCATTTCTGAAGAGAGAACATGATTCCCGTAAACCCTTCTTCTCGATTTATTCAAGGATTATTTCCTCGATTCAATATGTGTCTCTTTTACTGTTTTGTTAACACAATCAAGATATAAGAACTTCTACTTGGCCTTCAGAATTCCTAAAAAATCAAACACAGTTACCAAGATCACCATGACATAAAAGGGAACAAATAGCATGAGACAATAGAAATAGCCTAGCCTAGAGCCGATACTAGAAGATTCAAAATTCTAATTTTATAACTCCAGAAAATCTGTATACACCAAACAATACCCGACTTCGAGAAATCAGAGCCAACTAAAGTACCTGTTAGCCAAATTGCTAATAACAAAAATATAGAAGTAGGGAACGAAAGCAATCTCGTAAAGATACATACAGAGCGACATCTTCAGAAGCATCTTTATATAATTATACTCAATATATCAATCTATAAATGAAAAGTTTTCAAATCACTGTCGATGAGTAAGTATATCCATGTTCGGCAGAGGGAAATCCTTTGGGCATGCCTTGTTGAGGTCTCGATAGTCGACAATCAAAAACAGCATACAAAAATAAGCATACTATTGAAAGTATGAATATCGTGTATAAAATAACAACAATAAACCAGTAAATCAAACCGAGTCCTGTACGAAGTACAGTTTCCTTAAAACAGATTTGTCCCCTCCGACGGTGCTTCGAGGATCTCGACGGACAACTGTTTCCCAGAATACAACGGCAAAACTTTGCAGCAACTTAGCATGAAGTAACTACGCCGGCGAACCGAAAACGTACCTTCACTTTATCACCGAGATTTAACGGAGGCCAAATGGAAAGCTAACAATATGAAATGCAAGAGAATGCTTGAAAGAGATCTTGAGTGTGAAAACCATTTTTTTATGCATATGAAATGAGGAAATGAACACACTATTTATAATCCCCAAAGTGCAAACCAAGAGTCATGCAAGATTAGTTAACTCAATTATTCTTCCCATTAACTCAAGAATATGAAGAGCCAAAAGTCTTCAATTAACTCAAGAATGTGGAAAGTCAAAAGACATTTCCACAATAAAGAGCCACAACTAACTCAAGAATGTGGAGAGCCAAATGACAATCTCACATTCATGAGACATAATTTTTATTCAAGCTCTAAATTTGATTCAAATTTCCAACAGTACCAACATCCAATTTCTAGTTAAAATTCATCGGGAAAATTAAAAAATCAATCTTTCTGAACAAAAATGCAGAGTCAACGAGGGGAAAAGGTTAAAAAAAACAACTGGAAAATGACTCGAAACAAATCTTAATGCATTTGACCAAAGTTCAAAATCTTCACCCACAGCCTAGCTGACATAAATTCTGTTCTCACCAATCCATACATCAGCACGCTCAAACAGTTCAGCATAAAGAACACAACAAGAATTCAACACATAACAATGGGAATAAAAATATTCATATCTAGCAAGAAAGCAAATTATTTCAACGTTAAAGAACTTTAAACAAGATCGCGGAGTCGATAATAATAACGAACACAAAACGTAAAATCAGAGGCAAAAATTAAGATTTTCGAAAACGGTCCTACACAAACTTGCCTGGAATCCAGAGAGAGATAGAGAGGGATTCCCAAGCGGAATAGCTGTCAATTGTCAACTCGAACCAGATGGAAATTCATAAGTAAATTATAAAAATAGAAAAAAAATGTATGCACGGACTCTATACACACACATATATATACACACACGGGCTGCCGCTGTCTGCTAATGCGAGCTTTGGCTGAAAGGTTGGACAGAAGGGTAAAAAATTCCTGTAATTAATGACACTATCTGCTTAATTTTATTTTGTTCCCTCTTCATTAAAAAAATTTATTTCCGGATTAATTTTTTTTTTGGAGAAAATAACTTTTTTTTATGCTAATCATCGTTATTTTGATGTGTACTGAATAAACTCGATTTTTGTCATACATTTCATTAATTTATCCAATATTTTGTTTAAGTTTCACAATAATTAGAGTTAAAAATATTTATTTATACGTATCTTTCGATTATCATAATATCTACATTATATATCATTTATCACAGTCTTCTAACCATTTTAATTTAGCATATGACTTATCGATCGATTATGAAATACTAGTCATCTTGCACACTTTTTTTATATGTGCATAATATAATACATGTTTAAATATAATAACAAAACTTGAAAAGAAAAGTTAACATTTAATTTTAGTTTTTATTTACATGAAATTTTGAAAACAAATGAACATTTAGAAAAATAAGAAATAAAAATTACATAGAATATATGGTGATAGCCTAATAGTTAGATACTTGGAGGAGCAAAGACATGAGATAATGGAGAGAAAGTGGATATTGTTGAAGAAATTAAGCTTAAAATGAGTTGTTAATATTAAATAATGTCATTCTGTAGATTATATTTATAAATAAAATAAAAGGTATTTAAGTTTATTCATTAAAATGATCAAAATAATTTTTCTATATGTATTATTAAATTAATTAAAATATAATATATACATTCTCAAAAAAATGTCATCGAAACTATTTAATATTTCCATTTGTATTTTAATATACAAGTCAAAAGCCAGCAAGCACGTCTGATTAATTCGACAAATTTTATACATAAGTACAGAAGAAAAGTCCTTTCTTCCTAAGTTCCTTTTTTTTTTTTGGAAAGAAAAGTCCAATTTTACACAATAGAAAAAAAAGTTGGCAAACGTTCGATTCATGTTTTTTTTTTTTATTATGGACGATAATACGATCGTCGAGTTTAAATTATATATAATGGGTTTATCCGTTTAGCTACTAGTTAATCCATAATAATATTTACTTGATCATAATTATTAATTTTAAAATAATTGAAAATGTTAAAATATCGTTTAGTTCGTATGACGTGATAATAATAGAATGTTGTACAATTAATATAAAAACAATGAATTAATTAAAAGATATACGTAATAAATATATATATAACTCCAATTATTATAGCAATCGAGTCTTCATGCGAAATCGAAACCAAATTTTTTTTAAAAAAAAAGATCAGTCGTGTTTTTTACAGGTTAGCACGAAGTTGACATTGAAGAATCAAGAATGGGTGAAGCGTTGAAAGCCGGGGACGTGCAAAATCAGGCAGCTAGCTACGTTGGGAATGGGAATCACATTTAATTTAGTGGTTTTCAGTTTCAAATTTAGGCTCTAGGAATTCATTATTCCACTCGATTGCAGCATCAGTTATTTACTTTTTGAAAAGAAGTATTAGGTGCTCTTCGTATTTAGCAAGTCCAAATTCATTTATCTAGATGCAATAGTAAAAAACATCGCTAACAATATTATTTTTTTATGATGATAGAATCCGAAGTCGTTATCATTCAGTGTATATTGGATAAATTCATGAGCTAATGTAAGAGCATGTAAATCACGTTTGCCAAATAAAATGTGCAACAAACTACATGCGATAAGCTCGCCCGATAAAGTGTTGATACAAAGAATCAAATTCATAATTATTGGTCGAACGTTTACATTATCCACCAATTTGTGCAACTCGTGTTGAACTATTGGATGGATCATAAGCATCGGTATCAAACCTTTGCACTAATGGTGCGTGATATTTTTGCTATCCCATAAATATTGTTGCATCAGAATCAGCCTTCTCCATTGGTGTTCGTGTGCTCACCAAATATAGAAGTTGTACCCTTCCTGAAAATGTGCAAGCTCTTATTTGCACTCATAATTAGTTACATGGTTAGGTTAATGGTAATTTCATTGACAAATTATTGAATTTTGTTGTTTACTTACTTTATTTATTGATTTATTGTGATTTGAATTTTTAATTTTTTTCTTAATGTAGATAATGAAGATGGTGCAAGAATTATGACAACTTTATCTTGTGAGGGATCAATTGTTTTGGAAATTATTGAAGAAGAAGAAAAACAAGAGACGGTGAAAATTAGGAAAATGAATTTTGAGAGGAAGGTTGATGAATTTCGAAATATTTGTAATTGTTTATGTATGGTTTCTAATTTTCGGTTGATGAATTTTGAGAGAATTATATTTCTTGAAATGATTTATGTATGATTAATTAATTTTAAGGATTTATATTATTTAAAATGTTTATGATTGTATGATGTCGGTCGATGAAAATTAGAAAACTCATATTATGATGATGTTTGTTGTATATGTTCACCTTTGAAAGACTATTTATATCGGACTTTTTACAAGACTAGTGCTGAGATATGATAGAAGTGTAGGAATAGGCGTGTATAATCAAAAAAATTTTGTAGTTGTAAGTAGATGGAAAAAATATAATTATTATCGTATTCAAGTTATGTGTGATATAATGATTATATTGTTACTGATACACGGATCTAAATAGTGTGTTGACTTCACTATTTTGTAGTATATGCATTATATTATCAAGTTGTCAAAAGAAAAATTTTATGTATATTAAATAACATATTGTATGATTATGTGACAAGTTTTGGAATGCCATAATAATTCAGACCCAAGAGTTTTACGTTATTATTATTAATGAAAAAACTTCGCACAGAGTAATACTTTTGAAGGATCCAAGAAAAGATGATTTTAATGAATTACCGATTTCATCACATTATTTGCAATCCCAATTGTCAATACCACGTTGTCTAAGTTACGTCATATATTAAGACATTTTGCATCTTTTATTTTAAAATCTTCGTGTGATTTTTCATTTAATGATTATAATTGCAATAAAACTCAAATTTTCTTTCTTCGATTTACCTATCAATCAGTATTAAATATTTTGATCGGATACACGATTCTCATCAATTATATATATCTCATGATGATTTTAAATAGATGTTGATCCCTGAATGAGGTCAATTAATATCTTACTAAAAACAACGACATGTCAATTTGAGAATAAGAGTTGTAGTACTTTTTATTCTTTACCATAAATAAAAATCATTATATTTGGATTGTTTGGACATATATTAGATTGACCACTCGACCATATATATCAGCAGTGGCGAAGTCAGGAATCTGGTGTTACCCGGGCTAGAATTTTAAACTCTGACACCTTTTAATATTTTAAATTGATCTACCCGGACTAATATCAAATTTATCCAAAATTATACAAGAATTTACATATAATTTTTTTAAAAAAAATTTGGAACACCGGAGCTAAAGCCCGGGTAGAAAGACATGTATCTCCGCTCCTGTATATCAGGCACATAAAACTAGTGATTTCCAAAAGATACTAGTTAATGGGCCCCGAGGCCACTTACTTTACCAAGCACCTAGAGGGGTGACCTAAAACCATCCCGTACGATTGGATCTCACATAATAGTTGATTTACTCGAATTTCCTAAGTTCAGTACCATGAATTCACTATAAATATAATTTATTTTCTTAATTTTGGTTTAATGTATTTTGTATTCATTCTTAGCATATATTTACCCAGAGTTTGATTTAAGCGTCGGAGGAAATACACATCGGAGCACACCTCCGACTCCTATCTAACGTTCTTTATATTTGATTTCATGTGATATAACGTTGTTAGGACTCCCAGGTCAGGTGACAACATTTTCAGTCAAAATTTGTTTCATTTAGTAATCATTAGAGAATATTGATCCATTTTTTTTGGTTATTAGTTTTTTAAATATACTTGATATGATAATAAAATAAGCCAATGAAATCGTTTTTTCCAAATATACTAAGAGTGGCTAATTTGAATTTCAAATCCTCAGCCCAAATACATTCTATCCCTTTGGCAAGCTGATAGTATTCGAGATTTCGAATCGCTTGCTTTGATGTACTCCATGACCCGAACTCGTGCTAGTAAACGAGTCAAAACAGCGTCATTCTTTGTTTATGAAACGCGATTTTAGCATATTCGAAAAACAGATAAACCTTTCTAGGGTTTCTTCTGCTGCTGCTGCTTTGTATTCGGAGAAGGGAGCGACACACACGAGATCATCTGAGGCGGAGCACACGAGCAGCATCAGCCATGGCGAGCACGAAAGTCCAGCGAATTATGACCCAACCCATCAACCTAATCTTCAGGTTTCTTCAGAGCAAAGCTCGCATCCAGATATGGCTTTTCGAGCAGAAAGATCTGAGAATCGAGGGCCGCATTATTGGGTTTGACGAGTACATGAATTTGGTTTTGGATGACGCGGAGGAGGTGAGTGTCAAGAAGAAGACCAGGAAGCAACTTGGGAGGATTTTGTTGAAAGGGGATAATATCACTCTGATGATGAATACTGGGAAGTAAAGCTAGAAAAACAGGTAGAGTGAACTGAAGATTACCTGTAATTTGTTCGTCTTTCGTTCTCTTTGGCCTGAGAGTTTTCTTTGCTGCCATCGGAGGGGAGATTTTGCGTAGGTTTATGGTAGTTTTCTGAGCTCAATTATTATGCACTTGTATTCGGCTTAAAGACTTGACTAAATGAATGTTTCCCGTTTTCTGTATTATCGATTGCAAATGTTGTAAACGCATATAGAATTAAAGTACTGCTAGCTGTATGTTTTGACTTGAATGATAGCTGGGGGTACAAGTGATAACGGGGTGCGATGTTTTGGGATATAATTGTGGGAAAAAAATCTTGCTCAACTGAGTCAGGTGTCTCAACAGAGACTTGAGAAGCAATATGTTAAAGACATAATTCTGTTGCATTGTAGATATTCTGTGTGTCCAGCTTGTGTATTTTTTCTCATTTAGTGACTTCTTGTATCGATTCCAATGCCGAGTGCGGCTGAAAATTGTTTTTCTCTTTGGATATTCTCGGGATAGAGTGGTTGTGTATCGAGACTTTCTTGATATGTTAGTGTACGAGGGCCAAGGCCAAAAAATAGTGTTTTATGCATATGTCAAGCAGAGTGCTGGTTTTAAATTCCTTTGGAGAGTGTTTCGGCAGTGAATATGGTTTTTGGGCAATTAATTACCATTTGATAAGTAACTTAAAAGACTTCAACTACAGCCAGAATATAGTCATGGTGATTTTACTTTAGAGTTTGGACAGTGACTGCAAGTCATTAAATCTTTATTGGAGTTTATTGAAAATTGTATGACTGTCATTTTACGTCTCCAGTTGTTTAATATGTGGTTTGGATGCACACAACCATTTCTTTTGTCAAGTCATATATTCTCATTGTTCCTGACTCCTTGTTGACGAGAAAATTGATTTCTAAATTGTCCTTGAGATCACTTTCATCTCCACGATTTACTTCATTTTTGTTGCTGAATTTTTTGTGGATAAAATATTGTGAAGTCTAAGTCTTGAAGCTAGCTGCTTCTGGTTCGGGCAGAGACTCCTGCATTTTTTGGTTGATGTATATGAGAATCGACTTATTCTCGTCTATAGTTTATGATCTCATAATGTTGTGTTTCACCTTTATCTACTTGTAACTTCTCTATTATCATTCCACATAACTAAAATGATAAACTAGGATTTTGATGTTAGGTAATGGAAACCTTTGTCGCTCTTGAAACTGTTAAAATTGTATGAAAATTGTGTGCTTGCTTTAATTATAAGAAAGAAGATCGATCTTGACATTAATTTACAAATCAGAACCATCGTCCTTGATTATGAAGGTGCGGGATTTTCAGCTAAAATTGGTTTCCATTGGATTCTTGCTGTGCATGTTTACTCAGTAGGTTGTTTGATATTTTATTCCTCATCATACGACAATCACTTGGTACCAATGATTAAAGTTGGTTCCACACAATGGTTTTAGATAGTCTGTCTGCACTTAAGTAGAAGTAGAAGGATTGTAACGTCTTTAAGAATACTACTTCTCAACTTTTTTGATGATATAATGATTTAACTTTGCATCTGGACTATCTCGGCTGCCTAACTGCAGAATTATTTTTCCCTTTGATCCAGGGGTATCCAACATTAATTTTTATATAGTCCTTTATGATTGACAAACATCAGTGCACAATAATTGCAGATAGAGAATAATAATCCATATCTGCATGTTCCCTTCTTCTTGTGGCAAATACCGAACATGAATGCAATTGATTGAAACCTGGGATGTTGGTCTGTTTTATGCCTTTGTACATTATATGATGTTAAAGTTTCCAAAATGTTCAAAACATGTCACACTGCCTAAACACGCTAGCGCCACATGTCATGTTCCGTTCGTACGTTGTATATCAGTTAAAAGGTTTTTGAGTTCTTGTTACTATATTTTTCTTTGACTTTTGGAGTCGAGATATCCGATTAAGACGATGCATGAACACACACCTATGATTACGCGAGAGACTCTCTGTTCGATGCAAATGCTCATGGCTCCATTTGCATTATGTTTTGCTGTTTGTTTAATTTCTCATTTTAATTTCCATCTCTCTCAAGATCTGGGTATCGAATCAGGTTCTTCAACCATTAGAAACCAAATGGATCATCATTTCGCTTTTGAGACCAGGATAATTTGGGCAGAGTGATGTTCTCCTTTTCCATAAAAGAAACAAACTATTTTTATCATTTCTACATCGGTCTTCAAAAACACATCAATCCTACTGTCATATTCATGTTGAATATCCCTTGTACGAGGATTGTATTGTTCGAAGCTTAAGAAAAAAAACAAGACCTTTCTTATTTTAAAACCTTTTACGCTTTTTTTTTTTTTTTTTTTTTTTTTTTTTTTTTTTTTTTTAAATTATAAGCTTTTAGAATAAAAGGAAGAAGAAGAAGTGAAGATGAATGTATATATAATTTTCTGTATAACAAGCTTCTTAGCATATTGTTTTTTTTTTTTTTTTTTTTTTTTTTTTTTTTTTTTTTTTTTTTTTTTTTTTTTTTTTTTTTTTTTTTTTTTTTTTTTTTTTTTTTTTTTTTTTTTTTTTTTTTTTTTTTTTTTTTTTTTTTTTTTTTTTTTTTTTTTTTTTTTTTTTTTTTTTTTTTTTTTTTTTTTTTTTTTTTTTTTTTTTTTTTTTTTTTTTTTTTTTTTTTTTTTTTTTTTTTTTTTTTTTTTTTTTTTTTTTTTTTTTTTTTTTTTTTTTTTTTTTTTTTTTTTTTTTTTTTTTTTTTTTTTTTTTTTTTTTTTTTTTTTTTTTTTTTTTTTTTTTTTTTTTTTTTTTTTTGGTATAGTTAGAAGTTCAAATTTAGTTTTGTGAAAGATGTTAGATTTTCGAAAATTTCCCGGATGTTAGGTTAAAGTTAGTTTCGAAGGTGTAAATTTGAATCTCGAAATCGGGGGCTTGTGAGATGATTTTCGAAATTATCCATTATATTAATTAATTAAGATTGAAATTTAATTTTTATTTCCAAGTATATAACTATGCCTTGCGCTTAATATTAAGATATATTGTAGCAAATGACTTGAATCATGCAAGATTAATATCTGCGAAATTAAAATAGAAATATTAAATTACACATGACACGCAATCCTGCTTTCTAAAAGAAAGAGAATACCAAAGATATCAGATATAAAGTAAGAGAGACAAGAGGTCATCCACCCACGTACATACAAAAATAGTATCAAGGTAACTCTCAAAAAACACAGGTAAAATGTTTTTTACAACCATATTCAATATTATTTCTGATTTTAAAAATAAGAATAAAANAATGACTCAAAAGATTAAAATTTAACTAAAGTTTCTCTCTAAAGTCTGCTAATTTAAGGGCCATTTTATTTTCTGACCCACTGAGTGGTTTGTAATTTGTTACCATTGAATATCGAACTCAATATTTATTTCAAATTTGAAATATTGATATTAAATAAATTATAAGTCATCGACGTCTTTTTACTGCTATACATTTCATAGTATGCAAAATCCGCCTTACCAATATGTGAACATATACTTCACGTATATTGTTTTTATAAATTTAAATTTCATTATTATTTGAACTATATATGATATTATTTTTTCTTTTTTTTGTAAAAAAAATCAGTAATACACTTATAAATTCATTTGAGAGTTGAAATGTAATGTTATAGACGGCCACTAAAAGCACACATGTTATTTAGTGCACGAATTATCATGCGATTGAATTTGAAATATAAACCGATACATTTTATTTGATACATAATAATAAACTAATTAATTAATTTAACAAAATTCAAATGATATCATTTGCCATGTATACGTCGATGCCTCTACATTTAAATCGAATCGATATTGGTACACTTTACGCGTAACATTTGACAGGATTTTTGCATTCATTTTCCGTGTGTCTAGTATTCGACACTTACATTTTTTTTAATCAAATATAAAAAATTACACCTTTCCAAATAGGTAAGAATCAAATTCATTAAATATATTGGAGGTGAATGAAAAACCCATAATTGACATATAATAATCAAGTGATATATTGCACCACAAAATTAGCTCGAGAGTTAAACCAATGTGTAGAACTGTACGTTTGTCGTTCTATCAAAATCTATAGCTGATGGTAATGGTGCAACTCAAATCTTTTAAACCATATAGTAGTTCAAGAACCACGTTTCAATTACTATAATCATCAGAGACAATTATTACATCTAACACAATGAAAAAAAAAAAGAAATAATATTATTTGTATATATGTATACTATGATCGTATGCTATGATAGTAAATATCTTTTTTTTTGTGTGCTAATGTTTCTACTTTCCCTTTATTAAAACGACTAAATGCAACCCAAAGTGATGATTAATGCCATCGTGAATCTCTCTCTCTATAAAGCCAAGCCCCTCAGTCCTACCATTTTCCTCTCCCACACCTTTTCTCACTATGACCGATCCCCACTCAAATCTCTATCCTCAAAGCTTCAAATCCAACTTTTTCCACTATTTCACCGCTCCAAATCCTCCTCAAAACAATGCATACTTTGAGAACAATCTTTCATTTCACCTATATAACCATCAAACTCCACCTCCAGTACCCCCTAGTTCACCTCCTTTAAAAGAAGCCCTCCCTCTTCTGAGACTCACTCCCACGTGCTATGAAGAACAAGGACCTTCCTGCTCAAGAATGGATGATTTTGATGAGGATAAAAGTGCGGAAAACGGGAAGAAACGGACCCCTTTTAATGATGAAGAAGAAGATGGTGCTGGAGTTACTATTGCGCTGCATATAGGATTACCAAACCCTAGTGCAGCTGATCTTGCAACCATGGTGGTGTCTAGTAATCCTGGTGCTGATAAAGATGGAGAATCTGATGTTTCGGGATACACAATCAGCAGGATTAACAAGGGGCAGTATTGGATTCCTACGCCTTCTCAGATTCTTATAGGTCCAACACAATTTCCATGTCCTGTTTGCTACAAGACCTTCAATAGATACAATAACATGCAGGTGATGATGATCCGTACTTGATTTGATTCGCTTTTATATTTTTAGTAATATCTTTTTTTTTTCTTCAAAATTTTCCCTTTAACTTACTTTGTTGATCCTATATACTTCAGTTTTTCAAAAGCTGTGTGAAATTAAAGAGTATTTTAGATTTGTTACACGAAAAGAGAATGGATAAAAACTTGACGGAGAATTTTCTTTATTACCCAGAAGTTTTGAATTTTGTACTGCATGGATCATGATTAAATATTCTTGGATTTTCCATCACTCAGTCTGCTGACTGATCAGACTTGAGCGGGGAGTGATTCACTTCATTTATGTGATATACATACATACATATCTATCGATATATATGTGTGTGTATTGTTCCTTATGCTTTCACTTTCCAGACACAAGTTGAAATTTGTGCTTCTTCAAATTTGTTTCTGTATCCAACTGAGACTTCAACAGCAACCACAGAGATTCAGACCATCTTTATTCATTAAAACATCATAATTACTTCTCACCTTTTAGCCTGAGAAAAAAAGATTTGAAAAGCCCATACCTAAATTTCCAGCCCTCTCTCTATATGACTTGTCTAGAAATCAACAGTTTTTACTTCGGGAATTGTTTTCTGCTGTATACATACCTTTTGTCCTCTTTTTTTGCTTCCATTTTAGAGCAAGGATTCTGGAAAATTGATGCTGTATTTCACTGAAAAGTTTTAAGAACACTCCAATTCTTCTCTTGCACATTTATTACAGAACATGCTTGTGATGAAAATAAACTTAATTGAGACAAAGACTTGCTCTATACTTAATTTCTTGAAAAAAAACTTGAAAGAAACCGGTATTCTTTGGCGTATCTAATTATTCTTTCTTCAATATTTTGTGTTAAATGGTGAAAGGAAAATGTAGTGCCTACCCTCAATTAAAGATACTCAGCTTGAAGAATAATACTGCTTCTAGCTTCTTTCTCGATGAAAATGGGCTTTCTCCTTTTTTGCAATCTTTTTATTTTCTCCCTCTTTTGCCTCTCGTACTGACCGAGAATATTGGTAAATGCTTCTGGTAATCACAGAAGTTTCTTTTTAAATTAACCCCTTTGTTATTTTTTCTGAATTTTTATATATTTTCTTTCTAAAATAATATTTCATGAATATATGAAATGACGCAGATGCATATGTGGGGGCATGGCTCACAATACAGAAGAGGCCCCGAGTCTTTAAGGGGAACTCAGCCAACAGGCATGCTCAGGCTACCTTGCTATTGCTGTGCACCAGGATGCAGAAACAATATCGATCATCCAAGAGCAAAACCCTTGAAAGATTTCAGAACCCTGCAAACACACTACAAGAGGAAGCATGGGATCAAGCCTTTCATGTGTAGAAAATGTGGCAAAACTTTCGCGGTGAGGGGAGATTGGAGAACACATGAAAAGAATTGTGGTAAGCTTTGGTATTGTCTGTGTGGTTCAGATTTTAAGCACAAAAGGTCGCTCAAAGATCACATAAAAGCTTTCGGGCATGGCCATGGAGCTTATGGGGTCGATGGCTTTGAAGAAGAAGAAGAACCCGCATCAGAAATCGAGCAAGATGATGATTGATTAATATATATATATGTACGTATTAGACGAGAAAATTAAGGAATTAAGAAGAAATAGTTCGATCTTATTGTGGTAATTAGTTAGAGATAAAAGCCAGTATTAATTCTTTTCCGATGATCCTTGAACTTTTATCAGGAATCTTTCTGGTTTCAAAATCCCGATGTTCCTTTTTTTCCCCTTGTTTATTATTATCATCAAATCCTTTTCAGTAAATTAATTTTTGATTAGTCCCAGATTAATTTCCACGATAAAGTAGACAATTTGACAACATTGGATCTGTTTATCTAGGTGTTAGAGCAAAAAAAATCTTGAGAAGCAACAGTGAATTGGAAACACAGCCCCGTAAAATTCGGTAAAGTTTATTCAAAATTTTTTTTATTACAGGAGACTCGAATCTTAATAAACCTAATTCTTATTTAAGATGAGATTAATTGAACTAACGCTCGGTCTCTCTTTAATGCAAATTGTAAGCATGCAATCTTGCTGTTCTAAGTCTAAATCACTAACTCGTAGGGAAAAATATTTATCAACATATTATATTGAAAATTTTCTAATTAATTAAAGCATATTGTTGAATTTTTTTAAAATTAATTTGAAAAATTTATTTAAAATAATCATATTTAATTTTTTTGGACTCACACAATTTGTTTTTTAAGATACTCATCACAATCTTTTGTTAGTATGTTAATATTTAAATCTGAATTGTGACAAATATTTTTTTCCTAAAATTCTTAAATAATGATATATATATATATATATATATCACTTCTAATTATGATTATAAAAATTCAATAAAATTTTTAAAACATGAATTAGTTAGGACATAAAAAAGTACAAAATTAAACAAAAGATAAAAAATAAAAACAAAATAATCATCTATTACATATAAATTACTAATATCAACTTCTAAAAATTGAAGTCGGTGAGAGTGGAGTCCACTATTGAGTTAAAAAAAAAAAGAAGCAAAAGCTAAAGTTTGAATAAGTCACACTGGTTGACTGCCCTACAGCAAAGTTATTTGAGTAAAAAATGAAGGAGAAGCAAGTTAATAAAAATATTATAATGAGCTAAGCTAAATGAAATTCATATATATAAATATCTTACTTGATATAAGTAGTTGACTCACCTTATGTTTTGTCAATGCACAAAATGTAAGTTCTTACACTGTAGTGTTACACATTTTCTTAATTTTTCTCTTGTTTTCAAATTTAATTCCTTCATATATCGGTCTTTAAATATATCTTAGAATATTTTTTAAGCACCTAATATTAAATGTGATCAATTTAACCAAATAATTATAATTTGTATACAATAATGAAAATATTAATATATTTGAAGATAGAAAAAGTAATGTATTGACAACAAAAAACGAATTTTTAGACTTAACATTATGACTATTTAATGTAAATATTAAATTTAATACTTTAAATTAGAAAATGTGTTTATTGGGACAAAATGTATATAATATAATAATAAATTAAAAATAATAATTTATTTATCATTGTAAATGTAATAATAATGTGATCATTGTTCAAAATCAGATCTTTGTGTACTTCGACTTTTGCATTGAATTGTATAATAATTCTCTCAATATTTTTAGTTGGATAAAAATGTTAAATATATTAAAATTAAATAGTAGAATTTAATGATGAGTAGGAACATATTGTAAAATGAATAATTAATCTTTTGCAAAATTTTAGTAAATACTTCAATCGTGAAGTAATATTGTCTTAATTTTAATTGAACATATGAAAAGCATTGAAAATTTAAAGTTTTTCTATTTTTATATTTTAGTATACTGATTTTATGTCACATGTTAATTGTTATATAAAAAAAATGTATTCATTCTTTTTTAATAAATAAATATTAATTCAACTTTCAATTTGGGTTTTCAGATTTTTCTCAACATGCTATGTATTTTTTTTCTGATTTTCTTTTATATCTAAAATATAAATTATCAGATAGATGAAAATGATGTTTTTCTCTATTATTTATGTGGGATATCAAGTATAAACTCTACTCAAATGTCTTATAAAATCATACGATAAAGTAAAAACTCATTTGCATAAACTTATTTGTTGGACACAATAATTGTTCCTTATAGGTAGTGCAATTGAAATGTTACTCTTGTTGTTGTAATATTTAAAAGATTTGAGTTGCACAGTTACTATTATCTATAGTTTTTAGAAAAAATGTTGTCTTACAATTGGTATCATAGCCAAAGTCATGAGTTTGATTTTCATTGATTGCAATGAGTGTAAGTATTACGAGAGAGATTACTGGATATATTAATCTTCTCTTCTGGGTAAAATAATTTAACGTGGCACTTGGCTGCGGTATGGTTTAAAAAATTTGATTTGTATCGTTATCATCAGTTATAATTTTTGGTAGAGTAGGTCTCTTGTGAGACGGTCTTATGAATTTTTATCTGTGAGACGGGTCAACCCTACGGATATTCATAATAAAAAGTAATACTCTTAGCATGAAAAATAATATTTTTTCATGGATGACCCAAAGAAGATATACTCTTAGCATAAAAGGTAATATTTTTTCATGGATGACCCAAATAAGATATCTGTCTCACAAAATACGACCTGTAAGACCGTCTCACACAAGTTTTTGCCTTTTTGGTAAAGTGAAAAACGTTTCGGTCCTACATTATATATATA
>NC_133318.1:17230074-17282283 GCF_012295235.1 Primulina huaijiensis
ATTATATCATATTTTAATGTGTTAACCTAAGTCCATGTAATGAAAAACTACAAAATTGACTTAATCATCTTCAATATGCACAAATCATATAGTGGAGATATATGTCGATTAAGAAAATGAAGTAGAGTATATATTCACATATAACAAAATATATACACAAGAAAAACAATAATAAAAGTATTTTTTAGACATGAATTTTTTTTTTGTTTTTAGAACTTTTTACAGTGATATGAAGAATATAAAAAAAAATACTAGCTCTTCTAGGTTACACAAAAAATAGAAAGGGAAAAAGAAGTATTTTTTCATACATTGAATTCATTTTTCAAATTAAATGTATTATATCAAATAGTTGTATTTACTAATCAAACTTTATAAATGCAATATTTTTTTCTCAAAATAAGGATACACAAATTATCCCGTGAAGGTAAACAAATATGTTTTTATCCAAATTAGTTATATATAAGTAATTAACATGAATTGCCAAAATTTAAAATACTATTGTCATTATTTTTTTGAGTTAACTAATTTTGTTTCGAATTTTAATTACTTCAACATACGTTTCTCACGGCAACGCACGTCAATTATTTCTAGTATATATACAATGTCTCACTCCTGACTCATAAACATATAATGCGGAAAACGTAAGGTCCTCAGGTTAGCGTGCGCACTCCCAGCTCTGCCTACTCAGTCATCGGTGCCTCCAGTCTCCACATCAACATACTCACCTGCATCACTCACACCTAATGAGTCTAAAGACTCAACACACCTGAACCGTGATAACAAATACATATACATAACATACAACAGTTAAAAGTAATGTAATTAAAATACCTCTCATGATCTTAAAAGCATGAACTTAAACATAATTTCAAAGCATAAACGTATATATAACATATCTCCTCATATCAATATCTACATGTTCATTTTCTTTTATTGAATTCAGATCATTAGTTGCGACTTTGGTATCAGCTATAATTCGATGGATCCATCTACGTATAACCGCGGTACCCGACGGCGGGGACATCAGCGACATTTTTGCCCATCCACTGAGCCTTGGCCTTACATGTTTGTGTTCGTGTTCGTATTCGTATTAGTTACAACCAACCTCCCTCTTTCAAAAACATGTCATTGTATTCATCACTTATAAAAATCATGCATATACGTACATTTTCTTAAAACCAAGCATGCAACGTATTTTCCATATTTTCATAAAAATTCATATTCATAATAAACATAAACATTTTAAACATGCAATTTTAGTTATCAAGGTGCTGCCAGGACTGCTAACTCGATCCAGGTGTAAAATGACCATTTTACCCCTGGACCTCAAAATTTCGACCCAAAGCCAACCAAACTTAAACCATATTTCAAAGACTCATAATCAAATCTCGTATGACCCAATTTAACCCTCACTAATCTTGGTCATAATGACATATCAATACCCAAACGAGACAATAGCGCTAAAAACAAATACCCCTCATAAACTTACTAGCGCCTAGGCGCCATACACCAGCGTTGCGGCGCTTCAAGGGCCGAAGATCAGGCGCTGCAGCGCCACCCTTTGCGACCAAAACCCAAATCAAATTCTGAAGCCAAACTCTACCCTATTCTCAACCAACTCGGACCAGACTCGAACCAACCTCTCCTAGCCCACCTTTGGATCCTCTTGGATGGACCTAGCCAAGGACCCTAGCCCCATGCATGCTGTTGAACATGTTTTACCCGAATGCCACAAAACCGAGCCCTAACCATGTCTACCCCTTTCGATCTACCCTTAGCCTGCAACCAGGCGTGCTTGAAGCACTCCAGGCCACGTCTAAGACCCACCAGGGCTTGAACCACAGCCCGGAACAAACCTTGCATAGTTGCACCTCCCACAACGTGCGATCAATCCATCACCTGCCCTAGAACAAGGAAGAACCCGTCGCACCATCACTCAAACCAGTCCAATCTGATCTTAACCTTTGAAGACCACCTGCTAGCCACGACTTGAGTCCTACGGCTTTTGATCCATGCAGCCCCTTTTGCAACATATCAAAAACGTGAGTAACATGTCAAAACGTATGCATATTTTGTGTCAAAACCATGTAAATCCAATGCAACATGATAGATCTAAAAATTTCTCATTCAAAAACATACAAATCAATACATAATGATTTGAATTATGATAAAAACGAGATATAGGTATGCTTTTGCGTAATTACGCTCGAAAACTTAGAGATAATAGTGTAGAACGTGCACCGGAGAGACGAGGAAGAGATCTTTTGAAGAACTTTGAGAAAACCTAAGGAGGTAGGCTGCTGAATTTCAAAGAGAGATGCTGCTGAAATGGGGAGGGGTGGCCGAATGCTTAGGGTATGGAGATTAGAGTTTAAATGGTGGGTTAAATATAATAATTAATGTATAATAGGCCCTTAATTAAAAATAATGATGTTAAAAAAGATTTTAGGCCCATTATGCGATAAAATAGTCCAATTAAGCCCCAAAACACTCCTGTAAAATATTTCGTTTAGGTACACTTTTGAAAACCTTGCTCGAACCTTCAAAAAGCCCCCAACTTGTTAAAAAATTTGCGTGCCGGTTTAAAATATGGCACGGCAAGTAAAAATACCTTACAAAGTTCCTTTTCGAAAATCATCCTTAATTATACCATATATTAAATAATTAAAAATAATTATTTAACAGAAAAAAATTTCCTTAACTGTTCCCGGTCTCCGTTCCTCGTTTGAGCACGAAATACTGCTAAAAGCCCTAATCAATAAAATCTTTACAGCCATGAAATAAAAAACCTATCCATGTAATAATCATGCATTTAATGCATTGAATCTTTCTACGTTTTTCCTTCTTCCTCTTATGAAAAAATTCACCAGTCGACTTTTGTTTTACGACGACTTGTAACAACCCAATTTAGTCTAGAATTTATCCAATGCCTAAATAAAACTACTAGTACAAACTTAGTAAATATCAAAATTTGGCTGTATTTATCCTTGGATCCAAGAGTTAACACACCACTATAAAAAATAGCTTGTCAAATGCAGCTTGAGTAGTTGATTAGCACCTAAAGATTCTTGATGATCTGATTGAGCTTTATGTAAGTTCTATAAGCTTCAAATGATCACCCACTCGATACCTGTAAGTAACATCTAGACCCAAAAATAGCTCGATATTGTGATTATAATTATATTCTATCATATATGTACATATATCTATATATTTACTATTAATTAAATATGAGGTCCCTACACTAATTAATTTTTAATTGATTAGTTGAAACTTTATTTAAAATTATAATCATATTTTCGTTATATAACTTTATTGATAAATTTTTTTATTTCTTATAATAGGTTT
The DNA here is from genome assembly GCF_012295235.1 of Primulina huaijiensis. Lineage (NCBI taxonomy): Eukaryota > Viridiplantae > Streptophyta > Magnoliopsida > Lamiales > Gesneriaceae > Primulina > Primulina huaijiensis. Next base: position 17,233,423 of record NC_133318.1, read on the forward strand.
TTAAAAATATTTTAATCTTATCTTAAATTCAATCATATTTTTATCGGTGTTTCAAATTTTTAGATGATTATATTTTTTAAAAAATAGTTAATTTGGAAACAACAAAAATTATCTAGTTTAGGTAATTTTTTAAACGTATAAATATACAACAAGAGCAAAAGTACTCATTAATGTCTTTGATCAGTTTTTTTTACTGTTCAAGAGTCTTCACTAGTCCTTGAGAGTAAAAGAAAGAGAGTGAAGTGAATGGTTTGGCGTAGGTAATGATAAAAGTGTTGATGCAAGACAGAACACAGAAGAAGGTATATTTTGTTCCAAATATAGGAAATATAAATATAAATATAAATATAAAGGAATAGACGACCCCAATTTAATTTTAGGCTTTTCATTCTGCAAATATATCAGCTTTCAGGGATACCCTTTTTTGCTTTGGCTTGCTAGTGGGCACACATTTTTGCATAGGTTTTGTCATTGATGGAACATATATATACCATTTCAATTTTCATCAGATTACTTCCGAATGATATCCAATTTATTCAAATGATCAACCAACTGTGCAACTGGAATACTATCTCGATTGTTTTGTTTATTAATTATATGGACTTAGACAACCCTTTTCTTTTGAACTAGCTTTTGGGATTGAATTAGATCAAAGTTCAAATCTTAACATCAACCGACAATATTCACTCGTGTGCATCATGTACCATCCCAGATGTCTCAAAAGAAATTCTTGCAACAGTGATCCCAAAGTGTCGCTCAAACATTGCCGTCGCTCGGTCAATATCGCTGCACATGAATTAACAAGAAAAAGTTTAGTGTGATTTTATATGTAAGAAGCTATTCCCTTGTACCCGAAACGAGTAGCTGACATGGTGTCAATTTTAATAATCAAATCAATTTTATTTTAAAAAAAAAATCACTGTATATTGAAAGGACATCTCAATGGCATACCTTGTTCTTTGTCATACTCGGACAAAAACATACCAAACACCATCGTGTAATCTTCAGTCTTTGCGATGTTGACGTATACTAATATTATATAAAATTAATATAAATTTAAATTTTTACGTTCCCAAAAAAATAATCACAAGTTACGTAACATGTTGTCTATGTAACAACTACTCCCAACGTCCATTTATACACACATCGGAATGGGTAGATTATGTGGATTAATATTTGATCGATAGTTATAAATTAGATTTTTCTTATTTATATTTTTTAGATGAGCATATTGTAAGAATTTGTGGTGTTCGACAGATAATAAAATATATCTAATATAACCAAATCAGTATAAGTTGCAAATTCGTGTTTTATCAGAATTAAATACTGTGCCAGATGTTACAACATCTCGGACAACATGCAGCGGAAATTTAAAGTTTGCAACACAAATTTGCTTAAAATAAATAAATGGACAAGATTGAATATGCACAAGTATAAATATGTGTGCGGTGCCTAAGGACAAAAATTAATCACTAGAAAACAAAATCGTTTAGACAAAAACCTACCACCAGTGATTAAGACTAAAATCAATTTCCTCAACAAGTTGAGAAAACAAATGCTTTCTAAAAATCAAACAACCGGAATAAAAATCATTCAAAAAAGCAAAAACATGATGCCAAAAGAGAATCCACGAAAATGATCTTCAGCCAACTTCGTTACGGATGTTGTCTGCATATGTTCTCAACATTCAAGGCAACACTTGAAACAACACACTTCGAAACAGCAACGTTCTTGCAGAATATTTTCTCTGAAATCTTCAATGTGCAAAAGTGCACACAATATGCAGCCACGAAAATTTTCAAACGAAGAGTGAAAAAACACGAAAGCAATAGATCGAAAAAGCTCCTACGAGAATCTCTCCTCCACGAAAAAAACTCTTCCACGAAAAACAACTCACGAAAAATAACTCTTCTCTCTCTCTCTTCTCTTCCTCTCACGAAAACTCCCAAGCACACGCAACAATGTCCTTGTCTCTCTTATTTATAGACTTCATCTCTCCTAGAGTTTATCTCCACAAGGATACCTATTCAACAAGGAAAGTAAGAGTTTAATTAGAAATAAACTCTTTTAAATATTCATACCAAATAACAATAATATCTCATTATCAAGAATAAAATCCTAGCATATTTATCTCATTAATTAGAAAAGCAAGATCTCATTAAATATCATATTATCTAGAAAGTCAAAACATATTTAATTATTCAAAATCATATCATGATATTATTTGCATAATTATCTCATTATCTAGAAAGACAAAATATTATATGCAATCAAATCAACAAGAAAATACAATTAAGAAAATAAATTAAATTAAAAAATTATTAGGAAAATATATTTTCCTTCACATATCATAATAATTTTAACCCGATTTTATTTAAACCAAGACCTGGTCCAACACACTTTCTAAGATATATCTGTGGGATTTGCCTTGTTTGATTTAAAAAATTGTTTCACAAATAAAGCGAAAATAGAGGAAGCACATCCCCTTTCCACGTCATTTTCTCATTTAGTTTTTATCTAGATTTTTGTTTTTTGTTTTTTGTTTTTTAATTAGATTTTGTTGTTTTTGAAATGTTTGATTTCATTTATGTGTGTAATTGCGAGTTTTTTGAAAATAATTATGAAGTAGGTTTTCTCATATTTTTTTAAAATTATTTTATTTAGTTTCTATAATTTTTTATGTCACTTTTGTATTTCTTCATTGAAAAATGGATCTGATTTGTGTTTTCAAATTATTCATTAGGGTTTATAAATTTTGTTTGTTTCATTTAAAAAATGAAATTTTTACATTTTAACGTTCTTTCATTTCTTTTATCAGAAATGAGATGTTTTTTTAGTGGTTAACGTGTGAATTTTTTCATGATGTGCTTTATACTTGAAAATTCATATTTTCCTTCTGAGTATATTATAAACATATCAATTTATGGGGAAATTTTAATATATCATACAAAGTTTTAAAATTGGACTAGACTAGCCGGTTCGACAGAGAATTGATCACGAGTCCGATCCAAAAAATGCTAAAAAAACCATTTGATTGGTCAAACCGATCAAAACCAGCCAGAACTGGTCATTTAGTTTTTTTTTAAAAAAAGTGCATTTTCTATATTTTTTTAAAAAAATTTATTTTTTATATTTAAAATTTTATTTTTTTGTTTATATGTATATATATGATTATTTTGATTTTGAATTTTATTAAAATATTATTTTAGTAACATTAGACCTTAATTTGATTTATTTATTTAAAAAAAATATGTATAAATATATTTGATTAATCTGTATAATACTTAGGTTTTAAACTTAGATAAATATAACTTTTTACTATTTATATATAAATATTTAAGATATTTAGGATCTAAAATATATTATTTACTATATTATATTATTATTTTATATAATACAACGGTTTTTCAATCCAACCGCAATTCAAATAGTTGGATCGATTGAATCATTTTTAAAATAAATCAGTTCAATCACTGATCTAGTTATAAAAATATTGATATTATATATGATAGTTTAGGAATCAACTTACGTGAAACATCATTCTTCAGTAGTTCTCAGTTCGTGATTGACTGAATTATTAGGGGTTTTGACTTACACGTATTATTATTATTATTATTATTATTATTATTATTATTATTAATTTTTTTAAAAAAATATCAACTAAGAAATAATTAATAGATTTTTCTTAAAAAGGGACTATGCCCACTAAATGTTGGTGGGGAATACCATAAAGCACTAGAAAAGAGTTGTCACACCTCTTCCCATAAGTGATTCTTATATATATGGATTGAATTTAAAGTTTATTTTAACATTAATATTTATGAAAGCCAATTTTTTCTTGTTATAATTATAATTTATAAATAAGTTAATGTCCCATTAGAATTAAATTACACTCGATCCCTTGTAAGCCAACAAGAATATTAAATACCTTTCCCACGATTTTGAGATCATTTTATTTGTTAATAAATATATCATATATGTTTTTTTGTGTTATTTCTAAATTAATGTATAGTTGGATAAATGGTATAATGTGTGGTATTTGGGCAAAGTTTAAAAAAAAAGTTGTGAATACGAGGAGGAGTGATGTAAATATGATTTATACTTCTTATTCCTATACAAAGCAGACAGCCTGCTTTGTCCCCTTTTGCTTCTCAATGATTCCCATAAATTCTGTATTATTTTATTCCAAACCACACACCTTTTTTCAATCCCAAGATAAGTTCACCCAAGATTTAGTTTCTGTGCATTTATAAGCTGTCTATATGTTAACCATGTTAACCACATAATCTATATATATATATATATATATATATATATATAATTCCTACTGAAAAGAAATCTTAAACATGTCACGTTGTCTTGCATGCATGCATGCATGCACAAAATTGTACGTGAGACAACTTTTCTTACTAGGTCCCCTTGGATATGAAACAAGATAATGAAAAGAATCCCCCTTGGATATGAAAAAAGATTTAAAAACAGAAAAGGAAAAGAAAGAGAAAGGCAAAAACTAATTTTGACCCATGATCACCTTTGAAAAAAGAAAAATAAATTATTAATTAATTTCCGAAATAAGAGGAAAAGAAAATGAAAAATTATTCTTTAGGATTATATATCCCTCGAGATCTTCTTTTGCACTTATCATGATATATCCATGAAATTTATAATATGCCTACTTTTGATCATGACTAAAGCCATGTGGATTGATGATTGGAGATTCTCCAATTTGGGTATCATTTTGACATCCAATATATATATATAAAACAAAAAACATTTGAAGATCGAGTAGTATCCGTATATATTTCCATCTTATAATTAACTTCGAGCTGTAAGATCCTATTCCTTAGCCCGGTTCTAGATAGTGGAAAAAACTTGTGTTAGACGGTCTCACGGGTCGTATTTTGCGAAACAGATCTCTTACTTGGGTTATCCATGAAAAAATATTACTTTTTATGCTAAGAGTATTAATTTTTATTGTGAATATTGTTTAGGGTTGACTCGTCTCACAGACAAAGATTTGTGATACCGTCTCACAAGAGACATACTCCTAGATAGTTCTCTATCACACACACTACTGTCTTTATAGACATACGCACGTGCGCGCACGCATGTATAATTTTACGATTAACCTAGATAGGAGAGCACTTCATTAATAACATTGGTTTAGCTCACTTTAATCAAATTTGGTGTTAGGCTAAGGTTACATGATCAACCTTTGTTTCTCTATTATTTGCAAGAACATTTTCAAACTTTAATTTTTACAAAATCCACTAATTATTAAAGGTGAAAATTTTGAGAATTGATACAAGAAATGATACTGCTTTGGCTCCCATAAATCTTTCTCATTCATTCATGGATACAAACTAGTACTTCATGGAATTCTTCGAAAATAATTGTCCCTTTTAATTTTTTTTTTAAAAATCAAAATTATTATAGTTATCATTATTTCTAATAATACAAATCTTCTCCTCAAAATTCCGAAATCCCTTCAATTTGGGCTGTAATGTCAATGATCGGGCAAAGGCCCAGGAGATGAGTCCAAAGGCCCAATCACAAAATTATTTGCGGTTTGGGCTATGAATAAATTTTTTGGACTGTTGACCCAATGAAGCCATACTATGAAATAAAATGAACGAGGTTACTTGAATTGAAAGATTTGAAATGAATGGATTTCAAGTTTTTCGCTCAAATCTATCATATATTTTAGTCAAAAACTTGTGTGAGACGGTCTCACGAGTCGTATTTTGTGAGACGGATCTCTTATTCGGGTCATCCATGAAAAAATATTAATTTTTATGCTAAAAATATTATTTTTTATTATGAATATCGGAAAGGTTGACCCGTCTCACAGATAAAAATTTGTGAGACCGTCTCACAAGNGATAAAAATTTTGAGACCGTCTCACAAGAGACCTACTCTGTATTTTATATCGGATGAAAATTAAAGTAGGTATATATTAATATCATCCTTATTTTTCAATACATTTTTATTTGCGTTTGAGAATGATTTGAAATGACAATAACAAAGTATCATTTCAAATCCATAGATCACAAATGATTATATTTGAAATAATTACATCGAAATCAAATCTTTCTATCCTAATACGGTGATAGGGTAATTTTGGTATGTATTATGAACAATTCATTACATGATCCATCATCCAATATTTCTAGATGCCATTGTGAAGATCGAATTCACATATAAACCCCTTCATTTCTAGTATAATTCAGTGTTTTTTTCATGCAATTTGACATTTTCTCATATTCTATGATGTTGAGATTATAACAAATGACCTGATCGAGTACACTGACATGAACTTATCGCTCATTTAATTGGAGCATTAGCCGAGACCGGGCTTGTAGTCCAGTGGTCTCACCCCTGTCGGAATAGCCGGTTTCATCGGGTTCGATCTCCTTTCCCCGCCTGAGTTGTAATCAAAAAAATAAAAAAATAAAAATTGGAGCATTAGCCTCAGAAATGCCCGAAAGACAATGCTGGTCTTTATCGACCATACTACTAACTAACCCAACTATATATGTGTTGGGCTTATTATATTATACCATTATTATTATTAAGTTTATTTTCCTCTTTGCTCTTAAGGATAGATTATAGTTTTTTTTAAAAAAATAAATTTATCACAACTATATAAACATCATTCTTTGTAATATTTATCATTGAGTAATAAGACGGCAACTCGATTTTTCACTCTCAATTTCTTCATGGCATCAGAGACTCTATTTTATGGTTTTTTCTAATTGGAGAGAAGAACTGTTAATCATATTCATAGCTTTCGCAGATCGAACTGTCTATCTCACGGATTTGCCAATGACAGCGCTCACGGGTCGGGGTTCGGGGCGAAGCCCATATCCATTTACCCATTGCGTTCGTACAATTTTTCGTCTGTACAGTTTTTCTTTGGTAATCACGTACGATTTCTTCCTTTCTTTGTATTTTTTTATTTGTTCGATTTTGTTTGGTTTTGGCATAATGTCTACTCGAAAGACGATTCACTTCAGTCGATTATTGTTAAATTGGATGACAAAAATTATTTGTCTTGGAGTTATGTTATGAAAAATTTCTTGCGGGAGGCAAATAATTTGAAGATTATTATTTATCATCCTCAAATTGTTATGTGCAGGACTCACGATCCCAAAGGCTGATTGGGACAGGTCGTAGGCGGGAGAATTTATGTTTTGGATCACCTATGTTTTGGATCATCTCATAGTACCCGATGTTGCAACATGCAGTGTGGATTTCTCTTCTTTCATTCCTTATTCTCCGCAGATAGCTGATATGTTTAAAGGCAGATTTTGCTTTGCACTTCCCTTTTTTTCCAAACAGACTCTCAATGCTTTAGATGTAATGTAACATCGTAAGTTTGAAAAGAAATGTTAGATTGTACTATTATTATTATTATTATTATTATTATTAGGTTTATTTCCCTCTCAGCTCTTTAAAAGTAGATTAGTTTTTTTTTTCTTTTTTGTAATTTACTCTAATTATATAAACATCATTTTTTTTAACATTTACCATTGAGTTAATAAGACTGCAATTCGAGTCTTTATTATCAATTTCTAGGATAGATCACACGGACTATCCGTTCTATTTATAATTGAGTTACTTGTAAACTTCACGATCTAAATGTTCATTCATGTACTTGAGAGATCTGTTAATTGTCTCATGTCGATCGAATAATTGTCCGAATAAAATCTCTTGCAACTTAGACAATTATCCTCGTAATTTTTAGATTAAATTAAATCCAAATATCAATCTTAACAGCAATTAATATACAATAAATAATAATGTTAATTACAATAAATAGTAATAATTATGTTATTCTCCTGAATTCATGTGCACACACTAAAATCTACCGTAAACCCACAACAAATCCATGAAAAACACACCAACACAAAACATAATAAAAGAAAAAAAAATTGATAAATCATATTTCAGTACACGTAAAACTCAATGCCTCCAAAGTGCTACGCCGGCGGAGAGGAGAAGCGACGACATGATGACAGCACCGGAGAGCGGCAGGGAGACGGAACCACCGGCGTCAGGCGCCGGGGCCGGGGCCTGAGCTGAGACCGCGGCGACCATAGCGGTGAGGGCGTAGGCCAGCAGCACTGCTGTCACGGAGCTAATGTGTGCCATCGGAGAGGAAAGGGCGTGTTTGGAGGGAGTGTAAAGTTATGCTGTGATGGGGATTAGTGGGTTCTTCACATGGAATGAGAGGGGTTTTTATACAGAGATGCTGGACCAGGGTGACAGCTGGTGACAGAAGAGGAAGATAGCGTCGTATGGGCCGCGGACACGTAGCGTGGTGGTGGGACTTGGGCTAGGCTGGTACCTTGTCCTGTCCTCCACCCTCGCATGTGCCTTGCCTTGTTTGGCTATCTATAAATAAGTGCGTGTAATTATAATGTCACCCTCTAAATTATTTTTTACTCCATTCTATTAAAAAAAAGAAAAATAATCTTTTTAGAAATTTATAGTTGTTGATTTTATGCCATGATTGAAAGCTCTAGCACTGGTCTAGTTGGGGATTTCTTGAATTAAAGATGACGAAGAAAAAAAATCATGTATTTTTATGAATATCGACATCTGTTGAGACGATATTCAATTGTTAGAATATATTTATATGGATCATATCTCGACATCTGTTGAGACGATATTCAGCTGTTAGAATATATTTATATGGATCATATCCATATGTTGTCATCACTCGTTAATATCAAAATTTGTTATTCTTACGAACATTTTTAAAAAATTTAAAAGTGATTAATCTGTCTTCTTATCATTGCATATCCCTTACATCAATCGGATGAGCTGCGATGGAAGATATATGGGCTAAAGAGCTCCGGTCTAGACTAGGGCTCAGCCATCTTGTTTGGGTGCCTTGTCCAAGATGACTCAAACTTTTAGATTTGAGTAGATTTAATTTCAAATTCATATATCAAATCTTATAATATTTTATTTGACTCAAAATTATAACAAAAGATTTGAAATATCTTATATCGTTCGAGTATTTTTTTTTTTGTTTCAATTTCAAATCAGTCTCCAACCTAACCATTTGAAATCCTCTTACAAATTCAATTACTTTCATCCAAACACAACATTTTGCTCTTAGTTTCGACTTTCGAAATTTTTTGAAAAATCAAAGCACATCCATACAAATATTGGAAAATATATATACATTATATTATATACAAAAACAATAATATATATTATGATAGGCGCCGCATAGGTCGCTCTTTACAATACCTCCAACCATAATTCCAACAATAACTTTTGGGACCCCATAACTCAAAAAACCCTTGATTTTTTGAAACAAAATGACAGCAACAAAAAGCAAAACCGAAGAAACAATGCTTGTAATGCAAATTGGGAGTTGGCTGCCATCTCCGGCATCCATAGCCGGTGCGGGTGGAGTCGCGAAGTCCTGTTCTAGTGTGTACATCGAAAAAAATATGACGATCAGAATAATAAAATTGTGAATAATGTTGTAGTAGTTGAACTTGCCAAAATGTGCCATATTTTGGTAAAATATATAATAATTTAGGATATTGAATTTTGTTGTGTGAATGGAAATAGTGTGAAGGAATAATAAATGTCTAAATTCATAGTGGTATGCATGTAAGATTAAAGGGTTTTTTTTTTTTTATAGATATTATTATTGCCTTAAGGCTCGTGGGTTGGCAATGTATCTCAATCTGTTGACATTTGCTCATCACAATCAAGCAATGCTGAAAATAACAAAATTCAAAATATTATATATATACGTAAAATTTCATAATTCACCCTTTCTTGTTAGTGAAAAATAAAAAAAATTAGTGAAAAATAACAATATTCAAAATTTGGATGAATACATAATAAAAGTTCATAATTCACCACTTTTTTGTTAGTGAAAAATAACATAATTCAAAATATTAATTTTTTTTTAGGAGTTCAAGATTTAGTACGAAATATATAATTTAATTTATAATTGGTTGAAGTGGGATTGTTCCTTTTTTTATGGAGAAGATGAAGTTGTTTACATTACAAAAATCATGTAAAAATACATGTTGTATTTTGAAATTATCACGATGCTAATAATTAATCTTATAAAAAAATTGTCGATCACGACGAAAGTTGGTGTTTCATAATCGTCAATTATTTTGGAAGAGGACATCTGAATTAATGGACACTATTGATTCGATGTTGTACCTAAACAAGATTTCTAGACAGCTCATAATCTTCGATGATGTTTTGTTATATATAGAGTAGGTCTTTTGTGAGACGGTCTTACGAATTTTTATATGTAAGACGGGTTAACTCTACCAATATTCACAATAAAAAGTAATACTCTTAGCATAAAAAGTAATATTTTTTCATAGATGACCCAAATAAAAAATTTGTCTCACAAAATACGATCCGTGAGATCGTCTCACACAAGTTTTTGTCATTATTATAATGTTCCATTAAAAACAAAACTTGTAATAAATTCATGTCATTGTCGGTTTCAGGTCCTTTCAGATTTCTATCTAATTTTTAAATGTGACAATTTGATATTTCATTAAACTAATTTCAAATTAAAAAATAATTTGCCCTACTATATAATTACTTTTTGCTCTCCAGGACAGTATTTTGGAATTTTTCTGGAGTAATGTAAATCCCCAGATGCTATAGAATCTTTCATTTTCCTGATTTTTTAAAAAAAAAAAACAATTCATTTTCATGCTTGGAAACAGACACTTTGCTTGTTATTCTCGATTATGTGACGAACGAAAAATGCTGTACCAAATCAACCAGCTCTCTCAATCTGCCCCACAATTTGTGTGCGCGTGTGATGTGCTTTACTTTTTGTTTATTATTCTTATTATAAACAAATATATGATATTTCCATCCAAAATATTTTAGATCTGATATTGATATATGATTTTTAGTATACAAAAAATGTATAACAAAATTTGATATTAATGACATGTATTATTCGGATGAAAATTTGATACAAAATTTGAAAATATGATATTTGAGTACTAAATGTTTCAGATCTGACATTAGTATTTGATTTTTGAGTACTCAAACATGTATAACAAATTTTAGTATTAATGAAATTTTTTTGGATGAAAATTAATACAAAACATTAAACATGTGATACTAAAAATGTATGATATTTTAATATAACTCATTTAGATCACGTTCTAATATATGATATTCGAACACACATATAAGTGTAATAAGTATTGATATTAATAAAGTTATTCCAATTTTATACTCAAAATTTTATCTTTTGTATCAGATCTAAAACAATTTGTTCTGCAATATCATATACACGTTTCAAATTTTCAATATTTTGTACCGAATTTCATCTGAAAAATAATTGTGGACACATGGAGTACAAAAACTTTTTTTTTCGAGTCGGAGACTGCAGAGAAAGTTTCGATCTGACAGACCGAACACACATTTCTTTAGCACTAATGTTGATACCTTGGGGATTGAGGGTTCTCCACGGTATTCGGCCGTGAATGACTCTCTTTTTTATCCTAGTCTCTCGATCGAATATCCTGAATGACAATTTGGAAACACCCATGTATTTCACATTTGCCTTCTTTTTAGATTTTATTATGTTAAACAATAATCGTAATTCTCAAAAGATAAATTAAGAATTGTGTATGTAGGGAAAAACCCATAAATCGCAGAATCCAGCACGCTAAATCATTAAGAATTTGACTAAAAACTTAAGCGGAAGCGTACCTGAAAACATATTTCTGAATTCTTTAAAACGTGCCTTAATCTTCCAGATTTACGCGCTCTTTCTTTGAGAGAATTCTTTAGTTTTCCCTTCAGAACTATTTTTTTAATGGGGGAGAGAATAGTGAAAGTGATATCTGGGGACCATGACCCATATATATAGATAATATTTATCATTATATTTTGATATTTATGTTTTAATCCATCATAAAAACAGAAATTACACTTATATCTCTACACATTAAAGGCCCAACAACCTATTAGATACATTAAAGCCCAATAACCTGAAACCTTAGTTGATCACTTTATTTTGGGCTTAACTTAATAGACAACCCACAACACATAATTATTCATATATAAGTCCATATAAATAAAATTGATCCAACATTGTAAACTTTTAAAAAATACATGAATCCAAACAGAAATCAATGAATAATGTGGTAAGAAAACAAATAAAAATAAAAATAAAAACTAAAAAAAAAAATATACTAAAACAGTAAAGAATATGGAGCTTATGAAACATAATTTTACTCCAGAAAACAACCTGGTATGAATTTATTTTGTTTGGGCCAAATTTTAATGGTCCGTTAAATTATGTCCAAAGTGCAACCTGAGTACTTAACTGAGTTGTGTCAAAAATATATTGTATAAAATACATATCAATAATGATTTGAATGAAAATTTTATTTTTTTATATCAAACATATTATTTTTTACAACAAAATAGGTTTAAGTCGATTTATTTAAAAGATATAGATTAGTAACACCGTTGTACGTGAAACTTCCTCTTTAGTTACTTTTTTTTTTGGAATTTTCAGGATATATATTTATGAAAGGACTTTGAGGGTATACATTGAAAAGCAAGGTTTTTGTTCGAGATTCCTTTTGGAACAGTAATTATAACATATATTACATTGAAATAGTGATGCCATCTTATTAGTTTAATACATGATAATCGAGTCAGATAGTTATAAAATTATAAAATATTTTGATTGGTGAATAAAAAATTAAATTAATGATTACATTTGAATATATGAAAATGCACGTGCAAAGAAATCTTAAGAATCAAACAAAGCCAACCACATTCACAAGAATAAGAAATTGATACAGCAAACATCACAAAGATCAATATTAATTTTTATTTATTCCAAATTTAGAAAATGTATGTAACATTTAGATGTCATTTACGTGCAACGTTACATAAAAATGACAGCAAAAATGGTTTGTAAAACTGGTAACCTCACATTACAATATCACAGACAAAACAATAAATCAAGTCGTAATAGAAGATAAGTAAACGACACAAGTAATTTCATAAACCACGATTTAAGCCCAGAAACAACATATATAGTTGCTTCTCTGACTACAGATGTGATATATGAACAATCAAAAACTGGTCCACTTCTAAAATGAAAATGTAGGAGAAAAAGAATCTTATAATGTTTCCTTACTGAAAGTATGCCATTTGATTCATTGTGAGGCGAACAGGAGAGATCCAATTTTTATGCAACAGCAGGCAAGTCCTTGATCCAGGCATCGAGTGGCTTGCCAATCGAATAAACAACAAAACCAATCTCTCTGAGCTTCTGCACATCAACAACGTTCCTTCCATCGAAAACAAAGGCTGGTTTCTGCATATTGTCATATATTTTCTGGAAATCAAGTGTTTTAAACTCATCCCACTCAGTAAGAATACAAACAGCATGAGCATCTTTTGTTGCCTCCTCAGCGCTCCAAACTACAGAAACTTTCTTGACTGTGGTTGGGCTCATTGGCTGGAGATGAAGGGGATGATCCCAATCGAATTTGTTCATTGAAAGGTCTCTCTGGATCTGTTCCTCGGTGACCTGAGGGTCGTAGATGCTCAACTGAGCCTTGTCACCTAGGAGTCCTTGGCAAACATCAATTGCAGGAGTCTCTCTCGTGTCACCTGTATCCTTCTTAAAGGCAAAACCTAAGATGGCCATTTTCTTGTTAGCAACTGTGTTAAACATAGATGAAACTATGCGGTTGACAAACCGGCTCTTTTGATAGTCATTGATCTTAATAACTTGTTTCCAGTATTCTGCAACCTCAGGAAGACCATTGCACTCGCAAATGTAAACTAAGTTGAGTATGTCCTTCTGGAAGCAGGAGCCACCAAAACCAACGCTAGAATTAAGGAACTTGGGACCAATTCTCGTGTCCTTGCCAACAGCGTAAGCCACTTGGGTAACATCTGCTCCAGTAGCCTCACAGAGAGCAGACATGGCATTGACCGATGAAATTCTTTGAGCCAAGAAGGCATTAGCAGCAAGTTTTGAGAGCTCCGCGGACCATAAATTGGTGGTAAGGATACGATCTTCAGGAACCCAATGGGCATAAACATCCTTCAGAGTTTGGACTGCCTTAAGGCCTTCTGGGGTTTCCCTGCCACCAATAAGAACCCTGTCTGGTTTAAAAAGATCTTCAATGGCAGTGCCCTCAGCAAGGAATTCTGGATTTGAGAGAATCTGATAATTGATTCCCTTGCTGTTGTGAGTCAAGATTTTTTCAATCGCCTCAGCTGTTTTGACTGGAACTGTGGACTTCTCAACCACAATCTTGTCAGATTTCGACACATCAGCGATCATGCGAGCCGCACTCTCCCAATATGTCAAATCTGCAGCTTTCCCAGCTCCGAGGCCCCTGGTCTTAGTTGGAGTATTGACTGAAACAAAGACTATATCAGCCTCAAATACATGTTTCTCCACATCTGTGCTGAAGAATAGATTTTTGCCACGGCACTGCTTCACCACATCGTCGAGTCCTGGCTCGTAGATAGGAAGCTGATCACTGTTCCAGGCTTTGATGCGAGCAACAGAAATATCAACAACAGCTACTTCAATTGCAGGGCATTTGAGTGCTATCACAGCCATGGTAGGGCCTCCCACATACCCAGCTCCGATGCAGCAGATCTTCACCATCTTTTCTATTTTGCGTGGTCTGGAAAATAAAGTTGGAAAATCGAGATGTGAGCATTTCAAAGATGCATTCTCATAACGCTTGTAAAAAAAATTAACATTGTCCATGAGTCAGCAACCATAGAGTGGGCAATAACAAAACTCGTGGACAATGTTAAGATAACATGAATATAATCAAAACCATTATGAGAAAGATGAGGCCGTTTTTGGCAATATTCTAATCGCATGAATATGATCTCGTCAGATCTTAACATCAATCCAAATCAGCAATTTCTCCAAGGAATACTGCCCATGATACTGAAGGGAACAAATTCGTAGTTGCTCAACTAGCATACATATATTTCCACTGGGAAAAAGAGGGATCAAATGATGAACCAAGGTATACAAATATCTACAGTCGGTTGCGATAAATTAGATTAGATCAACTACGGATTTGAATCCATTCAACCACAACTACAAACAAAAAAATCAGAACAAAATATATCATGCGCTTCAAACTCAGATCTGATGCAAAAAATGAACAAGAATTACGACGACACGCGAAGAACACGAATTACTATTCAAATGAAATAATTTATATCAGACAGAAATCATTGAATTATTTCAGCAATGCCTAATCAGACTAGATCTACAACTGCACCGCCATCCAATTACATGTGATGAAATCCATACAACACAATTCGAATCAAACAGCAAGCTCCGGGCAGCGCACCAGAAGCTTAGCGATGAATCTTGCATTTTTTAAAATCATAACGAATTTTTTTTTCATTCGATCACACCTAACTCCATACCTGCGTAGATCTATCACTCAAGTATCACTAGGACAAAAAAAAACCAGGCACTAAATTAGAGATCGCTGAAATCACATTAGACCGCGACAGCTGCATTTTCAGATCACACCCAAAAAGTTGAAAAAACGAAACCGAAATCAGCCGTGGTGCCAAATCCGGAGTAAGAAAATCTGAGAATTTACCTCTGGATCTTCGAAATGAACACGCGCTTGGATTTTTGGAGTGGTATCTGTGCAAAAAATGAAATTCTACGGAAGCTGAGACAGGCACATGGTTAAATAGTCGTTGGGCTCATGATCTACATCTACCCCGGGGACTTGGACGAATTGACAATAAAGCCCCTCTCGTTTTACTGGTTTCAAACCATGTAATATGGCCAATATATCACAATATAAAAACTAGTAACTGATATTTTATATATAAATATATATACGAACATTTTAAATTTTAGATTTCGATATATATTACACATAATTTTTATCTTAATCGTCAAGGACGAATCGTTTGATCAAAAGTTATAATTAATAATATCAGTACAATTTCAATTATTTAAATCATAGAATAATTTAAGTACGTGTGTCGAACGAAATCTTAAGATACAATTTATCATTACAAATTTTTATATATTTTAAAATTTTGATGGTCAATGCAAAATATTTTAAATAATAGGACGTGAAAATTAAATATAAGAATCATAGATAAATTGATAGCCATTTGAAGGTGGAGAAGGAGACAATTTTATACGCGTTAGGGGTCGGTGTCGGTGCAAGCTCCACTGTCGCGCACGAATATACGTTGAGATGTACTCTATACTTCGTGGATGATTCTCCTAATTNGGAACCACAATGATTTTTACTCCTACATATGTTCAATGGAGTTTTATTTAGTATTAGTAACATTAAAATGCACGCAGAAAAAAGGCCGTTTTTCACAATATATTAACATTTAATGCTTACAATTCCTTGATTTTATGACATGAATGTACTTGATATTTTTAAAGAAAGAATCCTTATTTTCTTCAAGTGGTAGCAAGAAATAAAATATGGTTGCTGTAATCATAATAATTAATAATAATTATAGATGTGACAACAGAGGGACAAAATTCTCCAATGAATGACCCTACCCAACTTATTCATTCATTCAATGCTAAAAACCTACAACACGAGTTTTTTTAAAAATCACAGCTTATTTTGATCAAATAACAATAGAATGATATTATTCACTTTGAACATAAGATCTCATAGATTTGCTTTTAGACTTAGCCAAAAGATATATATCATTCTATCTTGTTAACTCATTATATTTCTTTGTATTTCTAACGTAGGACTTTGATTGCATTCATAACAATCCTCACTTCAAACAAAAGACCACCATTCTTCTCATGGTTCGGGTCTCCTCTCAATCTCATATGTTCATGCTCAAGGTCACTCCTCTCCACTACGTTGTGGAATTTACCCAAAAAGTCTCATACCAATGAAGATATCCTTTCATCTTATTAATTCATGATTTTCCCCTTATGTTTTTAACGTGAGACTTTGGTTGCATTCTCGATAATCCCCCTCTCAAATAAAGGACCACAATTCTTCCCATGGTTAGGGCCTCCCCTCAATCTCATATGTTCATCCTAGTCTCATATGTTCATCCTCGAGGTTACTCATCTCCACTGTGTTGGGAGCGACACCTTACGTGAAATAATTTGAGCACTGTTTGCCTCAATCTCATAATGGATTTATTGGGAGCCATCACCTCTTTAATTTAAATATCCGAAGATTCCACACACATAAATTGATCTAGATCATTACTCTTTTTCTCACGTCATTCATTATGTCATGGAAGTAACTTATCTCCAAAATTGTATGATATTGTCTACTTTAGTCATAAATCTTTGTTGATTTGTTTTTGGATTCTACCCAAAATATCTCGTACCAATGGAGATATCTTTCTATTTTATTAACTCATGAGCTTCTTCTTATATTTTTAATGTGGGACTTTGGTTACATTCTCAATAAAATCTATTTTGTTTGCTCGATTTTTTTAAAAATGTTGGTAGATTAAATTTATAACCACACGTGTGTGTGTGTGTGTGTGTGTGTGTGTATATATATATATATCGTCCAAATTATATAAGCTTCGTTACCTTTTTCGGTTGCCTAAATATATGGTCCTGTTTTTATATGTAGTAACATTTTCTTAGTTTATTTTACCAATATACACATATTAAATAAGTCTTCAAAAACGTGAAATTATTTTTTGAATGAATTAAACAGAGAAAAAAAAATATGTTTTTTCCAATAAGTTTATTAATCTATGTGAAAAAACAAACAAACTTGTATATTTGCGACGGTGAGAATATCACGGTGTTGAATCATGGAAGAGTGGGATCAAGCTTCTTGATTTGATGATGATATAAACATATTTTCAATCCAAAGAAGAAATTAAACATTAATTTCACGCATGAAACAATAACTTCAATATTAAGAATCGACCACTGTAATTATTGTTTATGCGAAACTGAAGCCAACAAACTGGAAAATAATAATCATTCTCGAGCATAATTCCCTCAACCACATTAATTTTTAATTGAAGGTGCAAATTAAGATTCATTATTTGGTCTCTTTCAATGCATTTTCTGGTGATATTATTGTTGCACTGGCCTCAACATCTGCTACATATATCTTTGTTTCCACTATTCGGACAAGTTATATCCTTTTAACTTAGACATTGGAGTTTATGATTGTCTGTCTGATGTTTTTGTTTGATATGTATCTCTTTATTTACAGAATAAAGGAAAAAAAATCCTACATAATTTCTGACAAACTCATACAACATGCAAAATATATATATATATATATAAAAAAATACTAAGGGCCATCTTTGCAACCATCATTCGTCGTCTAGAGGCATAAACTCTCGTCCTTAACACGAGAAGCTACCGAAGTGGTTGGCAATTGTACCATACACAAGATACAAGAACATTCACAGAATTCACAATTTTTACAGAAATAACGGAAAGTTAACCAGAGTGCAATTACTTTCGTTTGGAAGTCCTCCGACTTTCGAGTTTTATACGAGCGGCTTCAAACTCCTCTTCGCTTGGCTCTGGAACTGCCTCAGTCCCACCATATTTTTGAACTAGAGATGAGAACATTGAATCAATTTTGCCTTTCCTCTCATTCTGTCGCTGCGCTATCACAGTATACAAGTCTTCCGAGTTTTTCTTTGATCTGCGAAGGTTTTCAATGAGTATACGATTTTCTCAATGATACACTATACAAAAAGATACGTTACAAAGATAGATTAGGGGAAGGAAAGATAAGTGACTGACTTCTTTCTCGGTTGCAATGTACTTGTGGGAGGTTTTGACTTGGATACCTTCTTAGCCCATTTCTCATACGCTTGGGTTGATTTCATTTCTCCTATAAATACAGTATTGGAAAAAACAAGGGGGGTCGGTAATTGGTACAGAAAGTACGAAAAGAAAGAAAAATCAATAAAATTATTTAGAGAAGTCGATGTAAATTCCATAGTAGAAATCAGAGAAATCTCACCTGCGGATATAGACTCATCAATGATATCCATGAAGCGATGGGAGTCTAGTTGAGGATCAGAGCAAATCATGCAGCAGAAAAGCCTGCAAACAAATGCTAACAGATTATGATGTGAGAAGTTTAAATTGGCAGTCATACAACACGCTAATTATATATACCTATCCATGTTTCCCTTGTGTTTCTTGTATAGCTCAAGCAAATCATTTTTCTCTGAACCAGAGCCTCTGTAATTAGCTTCAAACTCCTCGATATCTGCCTCAGTGACCTATAAAGGATATCCATGTACTACTTCATTTGATGAGTACACACAGTCAACCATTATTGGAGAAAGTCATCAGATAGCAAAGACCAATAACCTTCTTATATGTGGTTCGGAAAAAAGCCTTCAAATTCTGGATGTCATCTCCTGCTAGTTCCTGTTAATCAGCAAAGTCATGTCAATTAAGTTGGAGGATCCTATGTTGATGGAGAAACTGCCATAAGACATGTTAGTCATTTTTTAATTCTAGAATGTATGAAAACTTACAATGTTTTGAAATATTAAAAATACAGTAAATAAGTAGTAAAAATAATCCAAACAACTTGTAGTTCAAATCTTTCATCAGTGCAATTGAATTGAACTATCTAAATGCAGAGGGTGGATTTTGCTCATGCATTATTCCAATTCACACTATAACCTTTGTGAATGGTGTCGGACCTACCACAATCATTTAACAAGTAACGGCAAGAACAGCAAGTAAGACCGTGACTTACAGCATCATCAATACAGCCAGTCTGGTCATACACTGCACGTTTTTCCTCGTCGCCAAGAATAGACATAACCTTTTGCAGATTTTGAAACTTTTCCTTGGCTTCCTAGAGAAAGGAAATGTGATGATAAAAGTCTGGTACAAGACCGATGATTTCTCCGCTGGAAAAGAATCGAATGCAACATGTTTAAAACTATAAATTTTACCTCATTATCAGGATTTTTATCAGGATGTAGCCTCAGAGCTAGCTTGTAATAAGCTTTCTTTATTTCTTGCTGAGATGCAGCTTTGTCTACCCCAAGAATCTAAATATGCAGAAGTCCAGCCAAATACAACTCCCAGCTCAATATTCAGCTCACACACACACACACACACACACACACACACACACACACACACACACACACACACAAGGAGATCATAAATCATCACAGTTACATCTTAAGCATGGAGTTTTCAAGGATCAAATTACAGATTGGAGTGAAACCAATAACTCTAAAAAGGCATAAGGGACCATCAATGTACTTGGCTCATCCATAAGAGTTTTTCCTTTATTATAAATAATTGTTTTCACACTCAAGTTTAAGAATGCAAGTCTCATATGAGTCTATGGCAGCTATATCAGGAGGTCTAAAGTAAACTGGGCAATACACCAGTAATTCATTCTCTACTTATAACTGAAGTTTGATGGAAAGGGCAAACTTCATTCAGAGGTTAATTATGGGAAAATTTGGAAAGAATCACAGAATTTGGAAACTAATATTAATAGAAAAGAAAATTACAAGATGGTGACACAATGAAAATAGTGAATTCAAAGCAGTTAATGAATGGAGTAAAATCTAAGTGAGTTACGGTGTTTTATTATCAGAGAGCAAAAAACTTAATATTTTCGAGTAAATGATGGCAAATTATTGAGAATAAAAGATTTGTGAATGAGAGAAGAAGAAAATAATATGAGTTATAGAAACTGCATATGCAAAAACCTCTTTATGGATTGAAGCAAGAACAAGGTTATATCTAAGAACAATCAGATCATACGATATTCGAGAAGCATACGAGTAAAGGGAAGATGGTTATTTTGATTGTACATGTTGATGATATAATCCTCACTGGAAATGATGAAATCGAAATAACAGGTCATTAGTATCAAGGTTAGAGACCTAGGTGCCCCACATTGTTCTTGGGAAAGGAAATTGCTTGATAACAAGAGATATATCTATGCCGCAGGGATGTTCTAGATCTTCTGGAAGAAACAATGATGAGTTGTTGTAGACCAAGGGACACTCCTTTGGATCCCAATCAAAAGCTGAGTGATATGTCAAAGGGGGTTCCAGTTGAAAATGGAAGATAGTACCAGCATCTTGTAGGAAGCTCGTATATCTTTCACACACAAGACTTGATGTAACTTTTGATGCATGCGTAGTGGTGTCAATTTATGCACTCACCTTATGAAGAACACATGGAGGTAGTCTACATAATACTAAGGTACATAAAAGGGTCACCAAAAGAAGGCTTATTATTTAAGAAAAACGATTAAAGAAGTATTGAAGCTTTCGAGAACCAAACTGCATAAGTTCAATCACAGATAACAGATCTACCACTGGTTATTGTACCTTTCTATGGGGTAACCTTGTCACATGGAGAAGTAAAAAACAGCTTGAAACAATGGTGGGACGGAATTAATTGTAGTGTGCAATATCATGGCTTAAGGTAGTACTTGAAGAGCTGGAGATGAACTTGAAAGCACTGACGAGACTTTTTGTGATAATAAATCACCAATAAGCATTGTTAATAACCCTATACAACATGACCTCACAGAACATATTGTGATTGAAAAGCATTTCATTAAATAAAATCTGAAACCTGCTCAGATTAAATCAGCATATTAACATATTGTGATTGAAACAGTCAGCAACAAAGTTCAAAATTTTTTTTTTCTGAAACCTGCTCAAATTAAATCTGAATTAAAGAAAATACAACATTAAATTCCTGAAGAAGTGGAAAAGCGAAGAAATACGAAATGACAAACCTCATACAAGCTTTTCCGGCTAATGGAAGACGATCCGTTAAAATCTTGCTCGTTTTCCTTCATTTCCACCTCTTCTTCCTCGCTGTTCGCCTCCGAAACCCTAGTCTTTCTGCTCCTCCCCATTTCCAAAAAACTGCTTCTATTTGTCTCAAAATCAGGAGGAGATTACTTTTATAGTCGGTGTGGATAAAGATTCATTCTTTCCCTCCTTTTGACAATTTGTTTTTGCTTGTTCCCGCTACCAGGTTTCCTCGGGTGAGAGATCGGGTCAGGGAATCGCCCGATGTTTGTTCGAATTTGACCCGGATTTAATTTGTACGATCGGGAATTTATCGAAAAAATTAACATATTTATGACTAACAAAACCACCTACTCTATTAATATTAGTGATCGGCCATGTAACTTTTTTTTTTTTTTGAAATGAAAATATCCATTAATCCGTCCTTGTTCCCGCAATCGTGATTGATTGAATTACATATAATATCTGGAGATGATATGAAATAAAAATATTAACAAAAGATATTGCCGTGCGTGACAATGTATGAGCAACCATATTTACTTGTCTTCTAATATGTTTTGAAAGAAGGATGAGCTTCTAAAATTTGACAGCATCCATAGATAATCAACCCAAACTATGTGTAGTCTACATTCTTTGATCTTATTGCATTGATAACCGTCTCTGAGTCTGTTTCAAAAATAACATCCCGGAGTTTCAAAGAAGATGTCCATTGAATAGCATCAAAAAGAGCGAGTGTTTCGGCCTCTTTAACTTCAAACAATCCACTTGTTACATAGGTTTTGCTCACCACGAAGTTTCCCGTTGAGTCTCTTACCACAGTTCCAAAACCAATTGCTCGTTGTTCTTTAAACAAGGTTGCGTCGACATTGCACTTCATAGATGGATCAGGTGGTTTCGTCCATCGATTATCATCATCATCCCGACGAGAGATTGAAGTTTGTCATTTCCTTTGAACTTGGTTCCAGTTCAGTACCATATCATAGTCGAGTGAAGCAGTGATATGTGGTGATCTAGATACCCGGTTCCATAGCTTCTCATTTCGATATCTCGATAAACTCCACAAAACAGCCGAGAAGTTCGGTTGCACAACAGTGGGGCACTTGTTCAAACTCTCAAAAAGCCACTTCGGGAAAGAATCGATCGGCCATGTAACTTATTAAATATAATTGATTTTATTTTAATTATTATGAAAAATATCAAGGAAGAGAGATGAATTTTTCTATATTATAATTGATTGAATACCATTAATATGAGATATTTATTTCTATAAATATATTAATTTGGAGCCACACAAAAATACAGATTTTTAATAGAATTTTTTATAAAATGCACGAGCTGTCATTTTATAAATATATATTAAAAATCTATTCTCTAAAATAAGAGATATTTTTTTATAAACAAATAATAAATTTTAAATCATAATATGAGATATGTTAACTCGATCATCGATTTAGGTTGGAGATCTATGTAAGAAAATTGATTTGTAAAATGTCTCACATAAGTTTTTTTCAATTTTAAAATCTTGGCTACACGGATCGGAAGATTAACTGTCTAGGCCTTGAAGTTATTTTAAAACAATAGAAAAATGAGTAAGTTTTTTGTGAAACGATCTTACCGATTTATATCTATGAGACGAGTCCACTCGATCCACATCTAGAGTAAAAAATAATATTTTGTATAAAAAAATAATATTTTTCACGAGTCGGATCGAGTATGAGATCCACTAATTTAATATCTACAAAAATTAACTTTAAAAATTATATTTTCTCAAAAAAAAACCTTTAAAAATTATACATATTTTCAATATATATATTCGTCTGTTAATTATGCCGTAGAACACGATATGACACTTAAAAGATAGATAAAAATCTCATGTCAACTTGTAAGGATATCTGAGTCTGTATGTTTTAATTTGATATTGTGAGGTCGATTTTTATATTTTTCGGAATGAGTAGGTCTTTTGTGTGACAATATCATGAAGATGAGTCAATCTTACCGATATTCATAATAAAAAGTAATACTCTTAGCATAAAAAAATAATATTTTCCATGGATGACCCAAATAAGAGATCCATCTCATAAAATACGACCCTGAGACCGTCTCACACAAGTTTTTGCATTTCGAAATAATCCTTTCCATAAAATTTATATAATATAATTTATCTTTATTAACATAATTTGTAGAATATATTAACTTGAGTTTATCAAGTGCGATGGAAATATAATATTTGAGAGAAACATAATTTCTAAAACGAGCTTGAATGTTTTGTAATTACTAATTACTATGATTATTTTAAATTTAAAAGAGAGATACAATTAAGACAAAATGAATAGAATCTGAATTTTAAAAGTGAACCCACGCAGATACCCTTCTCTGTTTCTCCCCCACCTTCTCTTCTCTCTTTTCCCAATTTCAGGTATCATCAACGCTTTAGGCACCCTAACTCGTGATTTTTCTCGAAGGATTTTATTCAGATTCAGTGATCTGTTTTAGTTCGTGTAAAAATTGGTTCTTTTCTTTATAATTTCTTGTGGGTCAAGAAGCAGTGTAAGAATTTTGGTTTTTATTTTAGTCAGGATCGGTAAAACTCCTTTTTTATTTTTCGTATTATGGTAGCTGAAATTTTCCACTGCGTGTTTCTATTGGGTTGCAGTTTTTCTTTGTTAATTATTTTCGTTTTGCATTATTTCATTATCTGCGAACATAATCGTCCGAGTGTAGATTTTTGCTATTAAGTGGACAACTACGATGAGTATGCTTTTTTTTTTTAAACTTCGAAAAAAGGCTTGTTATTAGGTGTGGACGAAGCTTTTTTGAGAAAAGTTGGAACTTTGGATATTAATTTTGAAGTTCTAGGAGATGCTAGGTTTTTTTGGGTGTTTTTTTTTTAAAAAAAACGAAGTAGATTCAGTTTTGCTCGTTTTAACTTTGGGATCTGTTATCTGTTATTTGGGCTATAGAGATGGTGAGAAAAATGGAAGATCAGTTTGTTTTTTTTTTTAAAAAATTATTGGAGACCACCATCTGAGTTTTTTCGATTAAGATATTTTTTTGCTCTAATTGATTTTTTAAAGGAAAGTAAAAGTACTATAGGCTTTAACTCATGGATTCTACATGTTGCATCGCATGTGGTGCAACGTGATGATGGTTTTCTCTCAACTTTGAATTCTCTGAATTAAGTGGATAAGAAGATTGTTGCTTTATTCCTTTCTACTTTCTTGATTTCACTTCAGAAGGCTATCTATTATGTGAGAAATGAAAGTAAATATTGATGTATAATATCATGTACAGTAAGCAAAAGCAACTGGGTGAAGGTATTTTTTCACATGGTTGCCTCTTACATCAGTAAACACTTTACTCACAATCAATATCCTGTGGTATTCGAGAATCTGTTGTGTTGTTTTGTGCAGACTGTGGTGTTGCTAAGGTTTGTAACACCTTGATGGGTAGTTCCTACGAAGTCATACCATTTGGCAGATGGACGAAAATTATTTATTTATTTATTTATTTTTCTATTCTTTCGTCACAAAATAATCATATGCTTTGATAGCTGAATGACCAGTAAATTGATTGTGGTTTGACGAAATAAATATGTTTTTTATAGCTCGATAATTTAGTAATCTGATCATGAATTTTTATCCCAAAGACCATCTGGGTAGATATATCGTTATTTACAACCTATCACAGACTTGATATTATGTCCTGAAGTCAGTAGTCTGTACTTCTTGTATGTCCTTATGCATGTGACAAATATTGGGGTATCCCTTTGATGGAGATTAATCGTGAAGATAATTAAAATATGCACCGTGCTAGATGGCCAAATTGGAGTTGTTTTTAGTTCTGGACAACTATTCACACTTTTTCTCTCAGCTATGTTTTAGAAAGCTTGAACTCTGATGTGCTTTATGAACTCGATTAGTCCTGGTCAAGGACTTTATTTTTTGGGTTCATGTTTAATTTTTCGAAGACACCTTTGTCTTCCTTCTAGCTGCTTAATTGCTTGATCATGCTAGTTTTGTGATTCAATTCATGTAAAGGTTAAGTTTAAATGTTTTGTGGTTTGTATTTAACCATGTAATATACTGCACAAGAACAAGTTATTTTGTTCCTTCAAAAACTGTTGGCATACATGTAAAATCATTTTGCCGAGTGCCCACATATTGTGGCTCAGAAGCCCTTCTTCCTGAATAATATCCTCATGAGAGAAGATTGGTGTCATTTTTCATTGTTCTGTTTTTGCATAGATAACAGCCAGTTTTTCCTTTCTCTTCATGGAGTGAAAGAGCATAAAGGGAAATAGATAATCCAAATGGTAGATATGTGTACTGTGAAACTGTGTTAGGCAAAATTAGTCAAGACGTTTAGAGTGCATACAGCTGTCAATGGATCATGGAACCGATTGTGCTTTTCTTTTCTTTATATGTAATTTCCTACGCGGGCATGGTGATTTTCACCTTCTCTAGTTGATCTACTCTTTTATCCTGATACATTTCTTGGATATATTTTTACAAGCCGTGCATGGTGAATGACAGGACTTGGATTAATGGAGTCTTCCAAGGAAACAGGCTGCCAAGTGCCAGAAGGCCCCATTCTTTGCGTCAACAACTGTGGTTTCTTTGGAAGTGCAACAACCATGAATATGTGCTCCAAATGTCACAAGGATACTGTATTAAAGCAACAGGCGAAGCTTGCTGCCTCATCTATTGAGGACATAGTTAACTCTAGCTCAAGTACCAACAAAATCGAGCCTTTTTTAGCTGAAGCATCAAATACTGAATCAGAGTTTAAGGTTGTTTCTCCTCAACAATCTTCTGAACTGGGGACGGGTCATGGCTCAGGTGTGAAGGCGAAAGAAGGACCAAACAGGTGCTCCACCTGCAACAAGAGAGTGGGTTTAACGGGATTCAGTTGCAGGTGCGGGTATATGTTTTGTTCAGTTCATCGGTACTCTGACAAACACAACTGCCAATTTGATTACCGGATTGCTGGTCAGGATGCTATAGCAAAGGCAAACCCTGTTGTGAAAGCTGAAAAGCTCGATAAGATTTAAAAAGTTTATGAAGCAAAGCATGCGGCTTTACCTCATATATCTACGCGTGTTCGTTTAAGTTAGTTGATGGTCATAATAGGTCTCTAGTACTCGTAAACAGCATGGGTAGAGGCAAGAAATTTGGGAGGAGTTGGGGTGGGGTTGGAGCTGTTGTTTCATTGTGATTTATTGCAATATGGTAACGCTGGAAATCAGTGTCAATTGGCTACAAGTTTCTTTGATTTGGTCCATTGTGTAAGATGTAATTTGGTGGTTTGAATGACATTGTTGTGGAATATGTGAAATTGCGCTTCTTGTTATTCTTCGATTTTTCCGTAGGATGTTTGTGGTGTGCTTGTTGCTCATTATGTATTTTATGAATTATATATTTCTCCGGGGAAACTAATTATTCTGTATGTTCAGTATTTAATAATTTTTAGCTCTCTTTTGCCTCTACAAATAAAAGTTTTTATATATTTTTTCTTCTCTTTTTAGCTTGGGGAGATAGGTTTGATACAGTTGAGTAATTTAGTTCGATCCGATATCTTTTTCGAAAGTAGTTATTTTGACTTTTTTCCCTTTTACTCTTGATTGTAATTAAGTGTTTTTTTTTTCCTATAAAATAAAAAATTGGCAAATTGCACAAAAATTTTCAAAAGCAAACAAACCGTGTTTGCAAAAAATTTCGTAAGTTTTTCGGAACTATATATTTTTCTTGGATGAAAATCAGTACAAATTATTAAAAATATGATATTTGATTATCAATTATTTCAGATTTGATACTAATATATGATTTTTGAGTACCAAAACATGTATAACAAATATTGATATTAATGATACATTTGTCTTTTCGAATGAAAATAATTACAAAATATCGAAAATATGATACTAATAAATGATGTTTGAGTATTAATTGTTTTAGATTTGATACAAAATATAAGGTTTTGAGGACAAAATTGGAACAATTTTATTAATATTAACATTTACTACACATGTTTGTGTATTAAAAAAATCATATGTTAGTATCAGATCTAAATTAGTTGATACTCAAATATCATATATTAATATCATTTTTTCACTTTTTATATCAATTTTCATCCGAAAAGACAAATGTGTCATTAATACCAATATTTATCTTATATATTTAAGTACTCAAAATTATATATTAGTACCATATTTGAAACAGTTAATAGTTGAAGAGAAAGAAGACAAAGCCCAAAGAATTAGAAGAAAAGAGGAACAAACCCAATGAAAAGCTCACATATAAATAAATGATTCAGATGCAAATCCCGTAAATGAAATTATCGTATCTAAGTATTTGTATTTAGCTAAAAAGAAGAATATTTCTTGTTTTGATAGTTACAACAAGATAGATAGATTATTCGATGGATTCAGTATAAATGTACACGTTTCGCTCTGTAAATGATGAGAGAAAGAAATTCAAATATTGATTTTTCTCGTGCTCGTGTTTTTCTAACTATGTATCCATAGCCTGGAAATGGCTGACGCCTCTCCTAATCCTGGTTCCACCACCTCGGCTGATAATACCTCTGCCAATAACCCTAATCCGGCTAACCAAATCACCGTCGTTCAACTCACTGATGAGAATTGTCTTTTGTGGAATCTCAAGATTTTCGTAGGTATCAGAGGTCTTGGACTCGAGAGTTACATCTTGGATCCTCCTTCAATACCGCCTTACGTCATCTCAGATCCTAACTATAATGAGGCTGTTAATCCTAACTTCGTTGTTTGGTGCCGACAGACCAAATTCTTTTTTCTTTTCTTTTCTTTTCATGTCCATGATTGAGGGCGTCCAAGCTCAAATGATTGGTTGTGCATCCTTCGTCCAGTTATGAAGCAGAGTTTCGACCATCTTTTCTACTCGATCGAAACCCCGAGTCATGCAATATAAACTTCAAATCCAGACACTTAGGAAAGAGGGTCTAAGCCTGAAGGATTACATTGTTAAAACGAAGAGCTACATGGATACACTTGTTGCATGTGGTCATCTTATTTCATATGAAGACCAAATTCTATATATTCTCGGTGGTGTTGGGATGGAATATGACTCTATGGTTGTTCGTGTAACTTCCAAATCTAATACTTAAAGTTTCTTTGAAGTTGGTGCTTTCTTCATGGCCCATGAAAAAAAAGTTTGAGGCTTACACTTTTTATGGTGTCACTCCACCTACAGTTAACACTGCTACTGTTCCTCTGGAGTGTAAACCAAACTATCACTCCCATCAAGTATCCAACAAAGGTCGGGGTCATGGAATATTTTCTCGAGGGGGTCGAAGAAACTGACATAATAATAACAACAAACCAGTTCGTCAAATTTGTGGTTATATGGGACACGTTGCTGAAATTTGTTACTATCTATTTGATCAAGATTATACACCCCCTCAGCGCTCATCACCGCTTCCTCGCACCCCTTCTGATGGTTCCAATAGATCTTACCCAGCAACAACTCTCACTACTACAAAATCAGAACCATCGAATGAGGAGTGGTGGTTCCCCGACTCTGGTGCTTCTCACCATGTAAATAATGACCTTTCAAATCTCTCCGTTGGTTCTAAATATTCCGATGGTGGTAAGATTCATATGAGCAATAGTGCAGGTTTGTCTATATCTCATATTGGACAATATAAATTTTCATTTCCTTTCTTATAATGCACGTTTCTTTTGAATAATCTTCATCGAGTTCCACATATAATGAAAAATATGCTTAGTGTGAGAAAATTTGCTCAAGATAATCATGTCTTCTTTGAATTTCATCATTGCTTCTGTAGGACCTAGCAACACAAGGAATCTTTCTCAATGAGACTTTACATGAAGACCTATACAAGTTCAACCTTGAAAGCCACCCTTTGCGTTAAACTCTTGGTCACTTTGTCTCAACTCAAATTTTTTTTCAGTGAATAAAGTGAACCAGTTTTGTCATTGCCAACCCGTTCGATTTTCTTTCCCTGTATTAGCTCAATGACATTATAGATTAGGACATCTCACACCCTAATAGTCAAGAATATTTTGCTAATTTGTAATATTTCCTTCTCGAGAAATGATAATTTCAGTTGTTGCGCAGATTGTGAGCTTGGCAAAAGACACCAACTTCTTTTCTTGTCTTCCAACTCTAAAGTTTTTGTGCTTCTTGAATTAATTTATGGTGATGTATCGGGACCTGTTCACACCATGTCCAGAAATGGTTTTCCACATTATCTAAGTTTTGTCGATGCTTGTACTCGGTACACTTGGATATATTTCCTCAAACTTAAATATAAAGTAACTCAAACTTTATGAAATTTAAGAAATATGTAGAGCTTCAATTTGACAGACAAATAAAAACCATCAAATCTGACTCTGATGGGGACTTTTGATCATTAACTTCTTTTCTTCATACTCATGGCATCAATCATATATTTTTGTGTCCTCGTACGTCTCAATAAAATGGATTTGTTGAACGTAAACACCATCATATATTAGAAACTAGTATTTCATTATTATCACATTCTTCAATGCCATTGGAATACTTGGAAGATGTTTTTTCAACTGTCGTTTATCTTATCAATTAGCTTCCAACCTGTGATCTTACTGGAGCAGCCCTTTCCAAAGGCAATATAACAATGTGCCTAACTATTATCTTTTTCGGGTTTTTGGGGGCCTTTGTTTTCCTTGTCCTTGACCTTACAACACAAATAGACTTGATTTTCGTTCAACTCCATGTACTTTTCTTGGGTATAGTGATGTCCATAAAAGTTATAAGTGTATGAATAATGATGATAGAATTTATATTTTGAGGAATGTCAAGTTTGATGTATTCATTTTTCTTTTTACTAGTCTTAATAAAAAGAATGCATAGCGTCTCTTGCTAATTTTACTTCCTCATCTGATATTTATCTTCCGCAAGTTTTTCTCAATCATCAAGTAATATTCCTACTTCACCTTCTCTTGCTAATGATTGTTTTCTTTTGATGAAGAAAACGCGTTTTCACACGATAATTTGCATCTATTAATAGATAAGTTATTCGACCATTTTAAATCATAGCAAAACAGAAGCAATTTCAAAGTTTCTTAGATAAGAGAAAGCAAAGTGTTATGAGGTTCTCTTGTGTGAGTTGGAGAAAATATTTTCACGTTTATACTCGAAGGGTCGAGATTGTGAGATATTCTGTTTTGTATACACGTGTAATTTTCTCGCTATAATAAAGATTTGCAGTAGCTTTGTGGACATAACCTATCTTGGGTGAACCACATAAATTTTCGTGTTCTTGTTGATTATTTTATTTCGCTTTTTTGGTACTATATTATCATCATGATCATCATCGTTTTGATGTTATTACCCAACACAGACGACATATGTGTTTACCAAGCCTTTATCAGCTCTTACCTTTCATCGTTTGTGATCCAAGATCAGAATGGAGAGTCTTCCTTTGCAAAGCTTGCAGGGGAGAATCGAAGAGAAAGAAGTAAGAACCCAAAATTTTATGAAGCCCAAAAAATTAGAAGAACAGAGGAACAAGTCCAATGAAAAGCCCACGTATAAATAAATGATTAATATGCAAAGCCCATAAATGAATTATTATATGAGTATTTGTGTTTAGCTAAACATAAGAATATTTCTTGTTTTGAAAGTTACAACAAGATAGATAGATAGATAATTCGATGGATTAAGTATAAACATACACGTTTCGCTATGTAAATGATGAGAGAATGGAATCCAAATATTGATTTTTTCTCATGTTCGTACTTTTCAATTTTAAAATATCATATATTAGTATCATATTTTTAATGTTTTGCATCGATTTTCATCTGAAAAATTATATGTGGACTCAAAAAGAACAAACATATTTTTTTTTGTGGATGAGAGAATGTAAATACATGAAAAAGATTAAATACACATTTAAGTTTTGACATAAGTTTTAAAGCAATTGAATAATTATCAAGAAATGAGACCGAAGGCTTGGTCCAATGGTCTCACGAAAATTCCTCATATATTGTGATTCAAGTTCGATTATTTCTCAAGTCCCTAGATTAAGATTAAGATTAAGATATAAAAAAAATTATCAAGAAATGAAAATTGTTTAATACGTCTTGGAAGCTGTGTAACCCAAAAGCTGCATTCCTCCAGTTGTCCTCTTAGAATAACATTTTCTCTGAAAGTCAACTTGTATTTTGACCACCTTTCAAATATGACATCTAATTGCCTCCCCAAATCTTTACATATAAAATGTTTTATTATTGAATAAATAACTTTTTAACTTTTCGTCTATGCTATTGCAAAGCTAGTACATAAATAGGTGGCTCAAACCATCTGGACTTCTATAAACTTTAATACAATATGTACTGAATATTAACGATTATGAGTTTCATCATCATCAATAAGAAAAAAAAAGTAAGTATCAATTGATATGTTATTATAGATCTATATCTGTAAAACGAATCAATTCACTTCATTTTTTAAATGAGGAATAATTTTTTTTACATACAAAATAATATGTTTTCATGTTTTGAATTTGATAAGAGATTTGTTTTATAAAATTAACTCTGAAAACAATATCATAAATTTAAACCAAATATCTCATATAAAAAAAAAAAAGGGTGGGTAAGCATGTGGGATGGAGAGTGGAGTTTTGTTCGTATTCTAAATCTCTTTGTCGTAACCTCAATCCAAACCGAGTCACGGGGCACACAATTTTTTATTTTTGGTTTAAATTTGTACCAAGGACTGTCTCCCCATATTTAATATATAAATAATTTTCTATAAATCTTGTACGATTTTTCCCATTGATTCAGATCTCAAGTTTATAATTTAATATTATTTGTCCAATTAAGGTCTATAATTAATGAATGTGTTACTAATTATAATTTAATTAATTTATTATTATTTTTATATTCTAATCTAGGAGATGAAGAAGAGTCGAACTTGAGTCAATAAATAGAAAATTTCGATGAGATCGTTGGAAGCCCTCGGTGTCTTTGGTTATTTGACTGATCTCGTTTCAAGAAAAAAAAAGGGCGAATGCGAATCTATGACATTTTTTGAACCATGTTTATAATTTATTTTATATTACTTTTTTATGGTTAGTGAAAGGTCAAATCTTGGAATTATTTAAAATTTCCATAGGATTCTCTTCTTTTAAGACCAAAAATATAACTAACTATTGTGAAATCAATGCCACACATATAATAATCATTATTATTGTGAAAAGAAATGTATGCCAAAAGTGGTCCTGTAAACCAGCCAAAGTTGAGTTAATCTTATTCATATTAACGTGAAATTTTATCACTAATTATATGTAATCATTCAGTTTCATGATTTGTATAAAATTGAATTATAAAACTGAATTGTAAGTAATTATTCAAAACATCATTTATTACTTATATCTATACAAACATGTATATTAATATACTTTTTCGTTCGACATTGGATAAAGGCTAATGTAAAAGTCTACAAACATACTCTAGTCAAATAACAACACTTAAAAAATACTGTGTAACATATTCGTTCGATAAAATATTAGAAATGTTGTGAAAAAGTAAAAATTTACGGTAAAAAAGTAAAAATCTCAAACTCTCAAAATTATCACACTACACACTTTATAATATTTTTCTCTCAACTCAATTGTGATTTTCTTCACAAATGAGAGATCTATTTATAGAAAATTTTTACAAATAATCCAAAAATAAAATACATCATTACCTACATCATCACACACTAATTTTCAATATTCAACACCTAATTTTACCTAATTTTCAACATTCAACATTCACATTTTCAACACAAATATTTAACATATTTTTAAATAATTTTTCAACACTCCCCCTTGTGATGATGATCATAATGATTGTATACATTACGTGTTTTTATACTGCCTCGTTAAAAACCTTACTAGGAAAAACCCATTGGGATAAAAACCATAGTAAGGGAAAAAGAGTGCAGTCACGTAAACTCCCCCTCATGTTGACACGAACAATTCTTCACAAATTTCGTAGATTGCGCATCCCAATATTATATATGTGCTTTCTGAATATTGTCGTAGGAAGTGCCTTTGTGAAGAGATCTGATGAGTTTTCACTTGATTGAATGTGACGAACATCAATACATTTATTCTTCTCAAGCTCCTTGGTGAATGCGAAGAACTTAGGAGGAATATGTTTAGTTCTGTCGCTTTTTATGTATCCTTCTTTCATTTGAGCAACACATGCAGCATTATCTTCATATAGTATCACAGGCTTCTCGTCGAATGATAATCCGCATGAGATTTGGATATGTTGAGTCATTGATTTTAACCACACACATTCACGGCTTGCTTCATGTAGTGCAATAATCTCGGCATGATTTGATGANCAAATAATCCAAAAATAAAATACATCATTACCTACATCATCACACACTAATTTTCAACATTCAACACCTAATTTTACCTAATTTTCAACATTCAACATTCACATTTTCAACACAAATATTTAACATATTTTTAAATAATTTTTCAACAAGAAAGAGATAATCAAATCCATGATAATTGATTAAAGATCGCTTATTTTACCGAACATCCATCAACGCTGAACATAGATTTGAAAAATAAACAAAACCAATTAAATACAGTAAATGAATATGATCCGTTCGATGAAATTTGTGAATAAATGTGCATGTCGTCATTGACTTTTGTTTTCCCTATCAATTTTGACAAGATCCCCTCTCAAAGGTTAAGGTTAACAATATACATTTGTTTGTCGTTATCTTTCCATTCCATCTTCAAGCCAGAAAACACACTCCACTCCACTCCACTCCACTCCGTAGTTTCTGTTCATGCATAAAATATTTTTGTTAGTCCGGTAACTTATCAGTATCGGAGCTTCAATGGCGTCAAACTGCAAAATCTTTCTGTATTTTTTGTGTATCTTCTCATCTTTTCTTGCGAGCTCTGCATTTTCTGAAGCACAAGGGTTGCTTCAGTTTAAGAACTCCATCAACGATCCTTTGGATGCTCTCTCTGATTGGTCAAACTCCACAGCCATTCACCATTGTAACTGGACTGGAGTTTCTTGCACAAATGCGGTTCCTTTTTCGGTTACTTCTCTTACCCTCCAAAGCTTGAATCTTTCTGGGGAAATCTCGGTTTCTATTTGTGAACTTGAAAATCTTGCTCACCTTAATCTTGCTGATAATTTGTTTAACCTGCCGATTCCCCTTCATCTCTCTGAATGTGTCTCTTTGGAGACTCTGAATCTCAGTACCAATCTCATCTGGGGTACCATCCAAGAACAAATCTCTCAGTTTAAGTCATTAAAAGTGTTCGATTTTAGCAGTAATCATATTGAGGGAAACATCCCAGAAAGCATTGGCTCATTGCAGCAGCTTAAAGTTTTCAACCTGGGCAGCAACTTTCTTTCAGGTAGTGACCCTATGGTTTTCGGAAATTTTACAGAGCTTGAGGTTCTTGATCTGTCTCAAAATCCATATTTGATTACTGAGTTGCCTGTGGATATTGGTAAACTCAGTAAACTCGAGAAACTTTTGCTGCAAAACTCTGGTTTCCATGGAGAAATACCTGATTTCTTCCAGGGTTTGAAGAGTTTGAAACTATTAGACCTTTCTCAGAATAATCTCACTGGAAAAATCCCTCGAGTTGGGTCTTTTTTCCTTCCAGATTTGGTTTCTTTTGATGTTTCACAAAACAAGCTGTTTGGGTCATTTCCCAAGGGGATTTGTCAGGCTGAAGGGCTAGTAAGCCTGAGTTTACATACAAATCTCTTGAATGGGTCAATACAACATGAGTCTATCAACGAGTGTATGAATCTTGAGAGGTTTGAGGTTCAGAACAATAGGTTTAGTGGTGATTTTCCATCTTGGCTATGGTCCTTGCCTAAGATTAAGCTCATCAGAGCAGAAAATAACAGATTTACTGGAGAAATACCTGACTCCATATCAGAATCTGCACAATTAGAACAGGTTCAGATTGATAACAATAGTTTCAATAGTAAATTTCCTCCAGGACTTGGCAAAGTTAGAAGCTTGTACAGATTCTCTGCTTCGTTGAATGGCTTATATGGTGAGCTTCCTCCGAATTTCTGTGATTCGCCAGTAATGAGTATCATTAATCTCTCTCACAATTACCTTTCAGGTAGGATTCCTGAGGTGAGGAATTGTAAAAAACTAGTGTCGTTGTCTCTTGCAGATAACGGTTTTATTGGTGAAATTCCAGAATCTTTGTCTGAATTGCCCGTGCTAACATACCTTGATCTCTCCTGTAACAATCTCACTGGTTCGATTCCACAGGATCTAGAAAATTTAAAGCTGGCCCTTTTCAATGTTTCATTCAATCAGCTCTCTGGTAGAGTTCCATCATCGTTGATTTCCGGCCTTCCTGCTTCATTCTTGCAAGGAAATCCTGGATTATGTGGTCCAGGGTTGCCTAGTTCTTGTTCCGATGACAAAGGAATGAGCAAAATATTTGGCCTTACTAAATTGACCGTTGCCATAATTTCTATTGGACTAGCTTTTGCATTAGTGATATTTGGCCTGGGATTTTACCTCGTGTATCGCTCTTATATGCCAAAGTTCGAATCATGTTCTTGGAGATCCGTGTTCTTTTATCCTCTAAGAGTTACTGAGCTCGATTTGATCATGTTGATGGATGAAAAGGCAGCTAGCGGAAAAACTGGTGGAATTTTTGGAAGAGTTTATGCTGTTACTTTACCTAGTGGTGAACTTATTGCTGTTAAAAAGATACTAAAATTTTCGATCCACTCTTGGAAATCCCTAAAATCCGAGATGAAGACTTTGGCAAAGATAAGACACAAAAACATAGTAAAAATCTTGGGATTTTGCCAGTCTGATGATTCCATTCTCTTGATATACGAGTATCTACCAAAAGGAAGCCTTGGAGACCTCATTGGCAAACCAGACTTCAACATTCCATGGAGCGTTCGATTGAAAATTGCTATCGGAATCGCACAAGGATTAGCCTATCTTCACCAAGATTATGTCCCACATTTACTTCATAAAAACTTGAAGTCAAAAAACATCCTTTTGGACAACGATTTTGAACCTAAACTCACCGGCTTCTCTTTAGATCGAATTGTTGGAGAAAATGTATTTCACTCGACATTATCGTCGGAATCTGCAAATTCTTGCTATTTAGCACCAGGTACA
Source organism: Primulina huaijiensis (assembly GCF_012295235.1). Taxonomy (NCBI): domain Eukaryota; kingdom Viridiplantae; phylum Streptophyta; class Magnoliopsida; order Lamiales; family Gesneriaceae; genus Primulina; species Primulina huaijiensis. Next base: position 17,270,415 of record NC_133318.1, read on the forward strand.
AGAGTAACTTCAACATCATAATAACATACCAGCCTCTATTCTTATTATTGAAATCTTTGACTTGTTCGTCTTTCAGAATACGGATACACCAAGAAAGCCACAGAACAGGGCGATACATACAGCTTTGGCGTCATTTTATTAGAACTCTTGACAGGGAGGCAAGCTGAACTAAAAGAATCGACAGAACCTTTTCTTGATGTTGTAAAATGGGTGAGGAGAAAGATTAACATTACAAATGGAGCTTTAAAGGCTCTCGACTCTAAGATAACGAGCAACTCTTCCCAACAACAAATGATGGGAGCTCTAGAAATAGCCTTAAGTTGCACTTCTGTTGTGCCTGAAAAGAGGCCATCAACATGGGAAATTGTTAAAAGACTTCAATGTCTCGACTCAAGAACTACTTTAAGTGTCCAAGATATCGATATTTCTGGCTGTATTGAATCTGAAAGTTCAGTTCCTGTTTGAATTTTCAAGTGAAGAACATTGTTTCTGATTGTAAACTCGATTTATTGTTGAGTGCTGTCTCGCTTTGGGAATCAATTGTCCAGTTCATTCTTGTTCACATCATTTTTTATGTTGCATTGTGCATGAATTGTGAATTTTTCTATCTTTATCTCAAATGTTGTGCATCGATCCACAGAAGACATGAAAACACAGCAGCAATTTTTGTGCTCCAGCTATCAGACATGGGTTAAAGGAAAGAGTGGAGAAGTCAGATTGATCGTGCTAGAAAATTTATTTAAAGTATATATCATTTTCATTCGATACTCTGCTGCTTCATAAGTGATGAGCATGGTGGAAATAGCTGATGCAATCAGCCTCCACATACAACGACATAAATACAAGAAGCGTCTCAAGTTCGAGATCCATGAAATGCTAATCTTTCCTTCCCAAGTTCAAAAAGTAAAAAGTTAAATGCCCAAAAAAAATTAATATATGTATATTTTTAGCCAACAAATGCTGGTTGAAACTATCAAGTTATCAGACGTATAAAATTAATAATCTATGGGACTGAAATGAATCTCACGCAATATGGCTGAATTATTACTTATCATACATTAAACTATATTTCATACAAAATGAGGCATAATACAAGTGCTCATGAATCCGTGGAAAGCCACACCTCACGGGGGGGATCGTACCTAACATTTGCTCCATCACACCCCATTTCCTCTTGATTTTCGGTTTCATTACGTGGAGACGATAATAATTTGTCAATCAGGCAAGACTCCACATCATTTTCATAAACTTGTGGGGGCTTAGCAACTGGCTTTGCCTCTATATATTGATTTCCGCAGTATCGGAAAAAGCTTTTGTACCAATCTCTTTCAATTTCAGGTATTTTCCACAGTTCTTTTCTTGTGGCTTATGATCTCCAGCATCAGCTCTGGCAACCAAAGAAAAAAAGTGAGAAAAGCACAACTGATGATGACATAAGAGAAGCCATTTTACCAGAATAACAAAATTTCATAAGAAGGAAAAGGTTTAGAAATATAAACCTTGTCTACATTCTGTCACAAATCATAACAAATATTACAAAGATTGTCAACTATATGGAAAACCCAAAGTAGACAAAAAAAAAGTTGCATATTATTCACACATATCATGATGCATCGATGCTCTCAAGAATGTACTATATCTTTGTTTTTTTCCTAACCATAATCAAATTCTAAACATTGACTTCATCGGATGCATTACACCGCTTTTCGCTTGTTACTCTTCTCTGTTTTCGCTCTGTTACATTATCAATGTATTGACGTCGCTCAAGTATGGAGAAACCAACATATCTAGTATCCAAATTCTCCACTGCAAATTTAGCTATGAATATAAATCATAATCCAACTCAACTTGTATAAGAAAACAAAAAAAAAAGAATTAGGAAATAAATAGCATAGAGAATAAAAATATGATAATGATACTGTAGCAAAGACATTGAACCCACTAAAGAGAAAAAATCAATGAAATTGAAATTGTGTCAAGTAACTAGAAATAGAAATATCATCGAATAACTGGATAAATTCTCAATATACTATATTATAGGTGCAAGCAAATTACATTCACTCCATAACGATGACAGAAGACATGCAAAAAATGAACTATAACAACATAATAATCGCAAACAAATAGAATTTGGCAAACTAAGAAACACAAATACAATACATATGTTAACAAAACTTCACAAAACCTTTTGAAAGATCCCGTCAACGATCTTCTACTCCTCGTTAAGACAACAAAATTATATTCATTATTTATATGACAAAGGAAGAGAAAGAAGACACAAAAGATGACAATCGCATAGAGTAGTACACATAAACTCCACCAAAAATTTGTTCGATGAACTATCTCATGCATGTGTACTGATGGGTTAAATAATATTCATAATTAATTGGATTGAATTTAATTTAATAATGTAATTTAATGATAAAGAATTGATTGTTAATTCCAAAGTAGAAAAAAAGCATAGTTTATTTGGTAAAAAGAGTACAAATAAATAAAGATTTGATTGTTAATTTCAAAATAGAAAAATCTAAAATAATTTAGATCCAGTTCATCATTTGATGGATGCTAAAAATAGATGTACCTTATTATTATTATTATTATTATTATTATTATTATTATTATTATTATTATTATTATCTATTTTGGTTTTGTTCTAAAGTTTGGATCTTTGAACAAGAATGTAGCAATAAACGCAAATATTTTCTTGTCTGAATGTCATGCAAGATGCGACAGCCAAATGATAAAATAATACACGGATAACATGGCAGACCTTTCTTGTACCTTCGTTTTAAAACCATGTGGCAACGGTAACATGACCATGTACTGTTATTTTTTTCCATATAAAATTTTAAGTCATTCATTACTCATAACAAAAAAAGGAATAATAAATCTATGTATATATATTGAATTTATTAATAATAGCTAGTTTACAGATGTAAACTACAAGAAAGGCCAGACGATTGTTTGTATCCAACAAATGAGCAGAATCAGTCGCGCAATAGACTGATAAACAAAAATCTATTGCAAATGCAAGACTAAACATTGGATTTGTTCGTGCACGTAATGTCATGTTGATACTCCGTACACATTATTGTGGGTTCGAGGTATGTCTGTTCGTCGGACTCGTGTGGTTTCCAGAGTCATGATTAAAAATTACTTTATTAGTTGATCTTGATCTTTTGCTACACTTGTTTGAGAAGTACATGGGGAAGCTGAAAGTGAACCAAGGTGCTATAGATCTCCTCTGTAAACTGAACTGGGCCATGTCTTGCGAGTTCCCGTGGATTTCAAGGGACTATTAAAATTTGTCAGTTAAGGCCATGTCTAGTGATCTGTCTCAACTCTCACCCACCAAGTGGCCGCATTAAGAAGCTCAAAGAGTTTTACCAGTAATCTCCACACGAACACTTTCCGTGTATGATATGATGAAACCTACTTTTATCTCTAATAAGCACTTCTCTGCCGTAAACCTGAGATACAAACTTTGCGAAGTTATGGCAATCAACACAAATGCGTAGATTTTTCATCACGCGTATAGGCTTTGATTCAGATATATTGATCACTCCAAATGCCAAGGCTAGTTTCTCACTATGGCCCAGCAGAATTCTCTCTTTCTGTTCCTCGTCCACGTCATATAAAACGGAGCTCAGATCAGGGATATAACCAGCTGCCTTTAGCCTATCCGATAAATCATTTACCTCACAGGATGCATCATCTTTTCTTGAATTCGATTGATCACTTGCATAAAACGTATGGATTGTCTGGCCAAACTCAATCCAGCTCTTTCCTGGCTCCTTCACCACAGCCTTTTCCTTCATCAGTTCTCTCAATTTTTTTACATCATCCCATCTTCCCCCACATGCATATAAATTACAAAGAACTACATAACTCCCGGCATTTTCGGGTTCTATCTCAAGAAGTCGGTCACCAGCAATTTTTCCAACGTCAACGTTTTGGTGAACTCTACAAGCACCTAAAAGTGAACTCCAAATAGCAGCATTTGGTTCAAATGGCATCTTATATATGAACTGCAAGGCCTTGTCAACTAGGCCAGCACGCCCAAGTAGGTCAACGACGCATCCATAGTGCTCAACGCCAAGCTCAACCCCATATCTCTTGCTAGCTATATCATCAAAAATTTTCAGGCCACGGTTTTCCATACCTCCATGGCTGCAGCCAGACAATACAGTCAAAATAGTAGTGCTGTCAGGTTTAATTTCATTTTCTTCGTTCATAATACTGTAAAGGTCTACCACAGCTTCTCCAATCCCATGTTTACTGTAACCTGCAAGCATCGTATTCCAAGAGATAACTGTTCTTTCAGACATATTATCAAAGATCCTCCTTGCATAAGTGAGATTTCCACATTTTGAGTACATATCAATTAAAGAATTCTGAAGGACCACATAAAAGGATAGTTCAGATCGAAGAACATAGCTGTGAACTTGCCTTCCATACTCGGATGCAGCAAGCCCAGATAATGCAGTTAAAATACTGGTATAAGTAACATAGTTTGAAATCATTCCTTCTCTCCGAAGTGCACAGAAAAGCTCTAATGCCTCTTTGTCAAGTCCCAATTGAGCATAACCCGAAATAAGAGCCGTGCAAGAAATAGAGTCTCTCTCAGGCAAATTGTCAAATAGTGTCTGGGCTTCGTGTATTCTTCCAGCTTTGGCATATAAGTCAAGAAGTGAGCAACCAACATACATGCGGGACTCAAGAGGGCTCTTAATAATAAGAGAGTGAATTTGCCTTCCGCATTCAAATCCAAATGAGCCAGTACAGGAGGCAAGCACCGTCGAAAACGTGAACTCATTGGGATTGGTACCTGCAGCCTTTTCATGTTACATAATAACAGAAGAAATATAAACATTCTTTCAAGTAAACAAAAAACGACCAGAAAAACATATCTATGCTCTATGTCCAAATAAAGCAAGGTTTTTGACATATTCCAAAATTTATTTGAATGGATGAAACATTTTGATGAGATAGAGATTCAACAAGGATTAAAGATAGTGAATGCTTGATGATTAAATCCTGAGACACATCTGCAAAAGTTCTTGAAGGTGTTGAGTACAAAGTAGTTGAAAGTAAGCCTCTTCTAGGGAAATTCTCAGGCTGCTCTACGCAGCAGAGATCATCAAAGAGGGGAAAAAAGAATGCTGGTGTTTTTTTGAGGAAGAGCAGATGAATGTCAAACAAGAATATTAAATATCATCATGTTAAAGTGGGGTATCAGTCAGTTCACACAAAAGCACCTGAACATGTATAAAAAAATAACCTGATTTTAGCATCTGAATAAAAAGGATGAGAGCTTCAGAGTAGAACCCATTTCTTGAATACCCAGAAATCATCGCAGTCCAAGAAACCACATTCCTGTCAGGAATTTCATCGAACATCTTTCTCGCATCACTCAAAACTTCACACTTGACGTAAAACACTATCAGTCTCGTTCTGAGATACACCGGTGGAAGATAACGGGTTTTCATCATATGGGCTTGCACTCTTTGGCCTCCTTTCAAGACCCTATGGGCTATACATTTGTTCAGTAAAGCATCGTACTCCTTGAACTTCATGTTAAGGCCCAGTTTGGACATTTCCTGCAATCCATGATTCAGGTCACAGTTGAATTGTGAAGTGTTTGAATCGGGCGGGAGAAGAGAAGAGCTTGGTTGATAGAGTGTGAAGGGTCTCTTTGGGATGCGCAACGTCGTTAGATGTTTGCGGAGGTTGACAGATTTTTGGTTGATACTTTTTAGCATACTTCAAGGTTAAACATAGTTTAGAAGAGGTTGCAGGATGAATTCCCATATATAATAGTTTTCTTTCTAAATCTTGATTGAAATTTCACACTAAAATATATTATCCTCGTAAAAGATCAAAATTCAAAATGAGTCTGATTAAACTCATATTTGATGACTGATTAGTTTGGGTACGTGGATTTATGAAAGCATAAACAAGGTGAAAAATGCAACAAATTGCAAAATTTGTTTTGAGATCCAACATCTACACACTCCAAAAGATTCAAGCCTCAATATATTTCCGGTACGAAAGTGAAGAACGGAATTGATCGCCAACTGGCTTCCTGAAATTCAGTGCAAACCAAATCCACGCAGATCATCGTCATTCACCAAACACAACATGAATAACAGAAAACGCGAGCCTGCAAATTAGAATTCGACATCATGAATCAAGAATCATCAATCTTTTCAGAGCATAAAAGCGACTTAAAAAAAGTCATAACTTCCCAATGATCAATCAAGGTGATACTGAAGTACCCTAAACAAAGAATTCAAGGGAAAAAAATCTACCCTGCAATGACTATGGCGAAGAAAATAACATAGAATCCAAGCTTGACGATCCGAACTTTCTTCTCGGCGTTAAGTACTCTAAAAACTTCAGTCACATCAATAAGATGCTGCCGTGACAAGTACCTGCTATGATAAAAACAGAAGAGTTCAGAAAAGATTCACAAAAATGCCCCAGGAAAGGATTATGCAAGTTCATTAATCCAGTCAAAGTTTGTACTTCTGCTCATTGAACACTCTATTTAACCCAACCGATTATACGAACGTGATAATTCTATCGCGGATTAGAAAGTTGTTGCGAGAAAGGTAGTAAAGAGATGTAACGTGATAGAACTTTACAGCTTCAGATTGTAGCAAGCTGGAGTCAGTGTGAGTAGGAACATGATCCAATGCCCTGTCAAGAGAAACAGAATGCAGAATGCTCCATGTAACACATATTCAGGAACAATCACAGAATTGACGCGAGATGATAATTCATATGGATTCAAGTAGTCTGCCTCCAAATCCGAAAAACCTATAAACTACAGAAAACCAAAATAAAGTCTGAGATATGTACAAGTCCAGCCATGTCGTACTCACATATATACACAGACAACACAAGGGCGTTTACGAACATCATAAGAAAATTAAAGAAGCTATAAATATAAATATTTCAATATTGCTCAAGATTGAAAACTTACACTATGTTTTAGACAGGAAGATAGCAACGTACTAAAGTAAAGATTTCACAAAAAGTCTCCGGAATGACTTAAGGATTCGTAACATGGATCCAGAAAAGTAACCGATGTAGTTCATGAATAATTCTCGATCTCGCATTCAGAAAAAAATTTGTTTTCAATCAACCAACAATTTTTAGTTTTTATTAAAAATAATTTATCATGACTTGAATGAAATACTAATTAAGACATGATTAAAAAGTTGTCAATTAAGCATTATTAAGGAATTGATTTATTGAGGATCAACATGTTGGGATCCACCGAATTTAAAATGGAACACCCAATCTACTTCAGATTTTATTATCCCGAGATATCCAGCTAGATGAATGAGACTATGACACGTGGCAGATAAGATTGAGTTCGGATCTTCTGCACTAGTCCGGATGCAGCCTATAAACGGAAGCTGATTTCATTTGTTTCCTATACTAGGACGCACGTATAATCCTAAAACCTTAAATAGTGATTTAAAAATCATTAAAAAAAACTTTGAAGCATGTCTAGTGATTTTGGATCTGATATGATAGTGATTTCAGTACGTTGGTATTGTCTATGTTCAAACGAGTAGATTTTCTATTAGATTGTTTTAGTGATGTACGTGATGTATTGACTAAAATATCCAAGCGTAGTATATACACTTATATATGCTGCATATTTATCTATTTTATGATACATGTTTTACTGCTTTGACATATTATGCATAACATATCACGTTGGACATGATATCTTTTGAGGTATACCTCGTTTGTTGGGGTCGCTCAGCTCTGTTCTATATTGTGGACGGTTGGGTATCGAAAGCTACAGTGTCCGACGAGACCCGCGGGCTCTGATGACCTTGGACATTGTAAGTCCACGTTTTGATGATAAGTGTGGGCCAAAACATGCCTAAGACAAATCAGAGACTAAACACTCAGGTGCCTCTAGACTGAACATTAGATTCTTGACTTGATTCTTGATATTCGAACATATTGAATTTTACATGTATCATATCAGTTTGTATACTCGTACATGCTCGAATTGGCCGATTATCGTTCACGTCTTTGTTTTCTTCTTGGAAATCCCATTTCACGGGACAGGTCTTAGGTTGGACGGTTCGCACAGCCAGGGCAGTAGCTAAAGCAGTTGGTTTTCGGTAGTGATCCAGTGGATGTTATATTTGGTTTCTCGTATTCTCTCTCGTTCAAGATTATAATTTCGATATAGTTGTATTAATGTTTAAGACTAAGATTATTTTGTTGTTTTCATTTGGGTTGTAATATTATTAAGTTATATGGTTTCTGTTGTTTAATTGTTGCTATCAAGTGTTAATCATGCACGCTTATTAGTGTGTTTAGGGTAAAGACGCTACACTAACTAAAACAAAAGTGTATCATAATTTGTTACAATATAATTTCGTAAGAATTTGGAATTATTACAAAAGATTTTGACTTAATATTAATCACCTGATTATTTGTACTCTCAAAGTTGGCAGTTCTAGGATGTCTATTCTGAGGCTTTTTCCAGCACGGTTTGTTTTGACCCATCTAAATCTAATCACTTAGCTTATCATCTTCTCTAACCAATACATATTTGGATCTGATAAAATCAAAAAATACTTATAAATTTTTATGAAGGGCAAAAAGTTCTTTCAACCCCGCCTATAAAGTTTTTGGTCTGAGCATTGGGGGAAGCATAATTTAACAAGCAATCCAGCAAACAATAGCAGATGTTTAGAGCATTTCCCTTGTATAGCCTACAATTCTGTTGTCTGCCAAATACATCATTGTTACCCATCCAAAGGTAAACAAATTGAGGGGAAAAAATCAAAACTCCTAAACACATCTTTGTTTACCTATCTAAGTATGAACCTATTGAAACAAAAGAAATAAAAAAGATTACATCTTTATTAAAGTTGAACTGTAATTGCCACTACATCCAAAGCAAAATAGGAACTTATCCGTCGTGGATAATCAAAAAAATCTTACTAATCCAATATACTCAAAACAGACAATATCAATGTATGGATATATAACTTTATTGCAAGTAAGAAGCTCCGAAGTCAAATCTAACAAAATAAAACAAGTATAAACGCTTTCAAACAGCGAATCAGAATATATTTTCAAAACCACAAGGGAAAAAACCAACCATCATCACAGATTAGAAAGAAATTCAAATCAGCACTCAAGCAACAGCCCTCCACAAAAATCATATCTTTATTGCCGTAACTAATCAAGAAACACAAGTGGGATTTCTCTTACCTGAACAAAGGAGCATGCTTTATTATATTCTCTTAGGTTTTAATTTTCTAACCGAGAAAACTTCTTCTAACTCAGTAATAAACACAAAACAGCGAAAGAGCTTCAACTATACTGCCAAGAAAAAGTAAAAGCAAAACAATACCTGGTAAAAATTTAATCCTAAGAGGACGAGATTCATGATTGCAAATATTATCCACAGAACAGGTTCCCAATACATTGTTGTTTTCCCTTTTCTTTTTCCTTTCCCGAAAACTACTACTGAAATTTTCAGAAACACGAAGGCAAGAATCTTCGATTCATTCTTCTGTCGACCGAGGAATTATTTGAATTCCCACGCTATTCGCTACCCAGAGATGGTCTTGGTTTCCAAGAAATTTTCCATCGCAATTGTCTTGTCCAGCCCAGCAAATATTGGGCTTTGGCTCTTTAAGAATATAACTGTTGGCCTTTTGGGCCAATTGGGTCTTATCAAATTGGGCCCATAAAAGATGTTTTTAGACGTAAAAGTGAACAAAATAGTGGAGTCAATGGACAAGACTTGCTTTATTTTTCTTGAAGAGCAGGTCTCTTGTGACGGTCTCATGAATTTTGTGTTTTTTAGCATAAAAAGTAATATTTTTTCATGGATAACCCAAATAAGATATTCGACCCACAAAATTGATCAGTGAGACTATCTCACAAGAGTTTTTGTGTTTCTTGACATAGATAGAATCGTTAGGGTTTCCATCAAGAAATTCAAATGTTATTATAATATAGTAATAATATTTTTGAAAGAATAGATATAATAATACTATATTATTGCGACTTTGTAAAAGAAAATCATAATCATTTTGTTTAAAACATTTGTAAGCACTACCTTATACGCTGAGCCGAAGCTGATTGGAGATTATTCTACGGATGAAAATTTCGAATAAAATTATTTTAAATAAGACAAAATAATTCCATAAAAATTATTGATGGGCTTAGAAGGGCTACGAAATGATCAAATTCAAGCTTATGATACTTGTGGATATAAAGTTATTTTGTGCCAAATAAATTTTTTTAGTTATTATTATTATTATTTTACTTGTGGCTTTTTATAAGTAATTATTATTATTTTTGAATAAAGTAATTTTGTATGTAGGAGTTATATGAATATTTAAAAATTCAAGAGTCTAGATAATGATAAAAATGAATATTGTAGTAATTTTTAAAATTTTGGAAGGCTGATGACATAAATGGTAATTATTGGTGAATTAAAAATTAACTATTATATATATTTATTGGTTTAAAATATATATTTATTGATATTTTTATCAATAAATATGGATTAATTTTGTAGTTTGACCGGTTACTTTTTGTATGGATCATGACAACAATTTTAGTTATTCTAGATCTGTTGACTTTAATATATATAAGGGTGGGAAAAAATACTGAATTTTCGGTATATCGATATTATCGTAACGAAAAAATATCAAATTTACCGAATTTTTGGTATATCGAAGATTTCGGTACGGTAGGGTAACAATGCCGAATTTTTTGATACCGTAACGGTATGCAGTTTGAAAATTTCGATATATACTGAAATGCCGAAATACCGAAAAAATATACAAAAATTTTAAAATATATAATATTTAAAACAATAAATTTATAAAAATTTTAAAATGTAAGGTTTTTTTTGGTATAAAACGGTATATACCGATACCGTACTGAAATCTCGATATACCGTACAATTTCGGTATAATCGGTATGCTAGTTGGTATCGGTATGAATTTTTTATACCATAATTTTCGGTACAGTATACGGTATATGATTTTCGGTGCGATACGATAATATATATAGTTTTGATATGCTGGACACCTACCGTGCACACTTATGTGAGCACCGATGAGGTGTCACTCANTATATAACAACAAAGTTTAATATAATAATTTTAGACAATAAAGTTTTGATTATTAAATGTGGATGTTTTAAGAAATTAGCCAGAGGTAGCCTGGGTACTTGAATCAATGTATTATATGTGCCTTATCACGTGTACGTGTTTCCCTCCTTACAAACATATGAACTCCCCCATTCGATCAACTCGGGGAGAGTCTATGCTCCTCCTGGAGCATTACTCTCCCTTCCCTTAACAATGGACACGTGTCTTATTCTGTTATATTTTTTTTTTCTTTTTTATATATTTTTTCTGTTGTAATCCTCTATTCTTTTTCTTTCTTTTCTTATTTATCTTTTTCAACTAACTTTTTTGTTTTTTTTCTCATTTTCTTCTCCTTTTTTAATTTTGTTTTTTTAAGAATCTAATTTTATTATTCACTCTTATTTCTATTCATATTTTTTTTTATCATTCTTTGACCATTAATATTATTATATATATTAATTAAAATTTTCAAAATCTAAATGCTAGAATTTAAATATTCCAAAAAATTCTTCATGTATTTTTATTTTTAATTATCTAAACTAAATTGGAAACAATTATTACTAAAAAGATATATTTTAAAGAAATAAAATAAAATTATGAATTATGAATTGTTTTAAATAATTTTAAAAATTAATATTAATTTTTACTCCTTTAAAATAAGAGGATAAGTTTAAAAATAATAAAAATATTTTAGGAGTGATAGTTTTTTTT